>NC_133147.1:30889168-31038196 GCF_048418815.1 Hemitrygon akajei
AGAAGGCAATGAGAAGTTCTGGGTGGTGGGGATTGTTAATGATGGACTCTGCTGCTCCTTGAAGATGCCCTGGACACTACAGAGGACGGTGCCCATGATGGAGCTGACTAACTTTACAAGTTCCTGCAGCTTATTTTGATCTTGTGCAGCAGCCAACACCTCCATACCAGGCGGTGATGTAGCTGTCAGAATGCTCTACATGGTACCTCTGTCAAGGTTTGAGTGTTTTCCTTGGCAAACCAAACTCCTAATGAAATGTAGCTGCTCTCCTGCCTTCTTTATCGCTGCATCATTATGTTGGGTCCAGGTTAGATATTGACAACTAGGATCGTGAAACTGCTCACTCTCCCCACTTCTGATCCCTCTGCTGGTCAGTTGACTGCAATCCTGCCCAATGCCCTCAACGTTGGCCCAGCTCCAGTTCAGGACTTTATCTGTTCTGTCTATTCTGAAACCAGTCGACTGATGGTCATTAGACCCAAAGGTGCATCCCGAATGCAACTTCAGTTTCCTGGCCCACCTCCTTCGGTCAGATTCCTTAGGGATGGTAGTGCAGATAAGCTCCACTACTCACTAAATGACGTGCGTCTCAACAACCAAGAGCACCTCCTCGCCTTCACGCACGGTTTAGCTATTCTGCGTACCGACACAGGTGGGCAACTGGAGGCTTAAAACCAGTCACTTCGGTCTTGGTCTGGGAGAGGAAATCCTCTGATCTCAAGCCTCCGAGTCCCCAGTGCTGACTGGCAACTCCAGCATTTTGTGTGTGTTACTATGTCCGTAGACACCGTCTGACCTGCTGAGTTCCTCCAGCATTTGTGTGTGTGTTACTATGTCCATATACACCATCTGACCTGCTGAATTCCTCCAGCATTTTGTGTGTGTTACTATGTCCATAGACACCATCTGACCTGCTGAATTCCTCCAGCATTTTGTGTGTGTTACTCTGTCCGTAGACACCGTCTGACCTGCTGAGTTCCTCTGGCATTTTGTGTGTGTACTCTGTCCGTAGACACCGTCTGACCTGCTGAGTTCCTCCTGCATTTTGTGTGTGTTACTCTGTCCGTAGACACCGTCTGACCTGCTGAGTTCCTCCAGCACTTTGTGTGTGTTACTATGTCCGTAGACACCGTCTGACCTGCTGTGTTCCTCCGGCATTTTGTGTGTGTTACTCTGTCCGTAGACACCGTCTGACCTGCTGAGTTCCTCCAGCATTTTGTGTGTGTTACTATGTCCGTAGACACGTCTGACCTGCTGAGCTCCTCCAGCATTTTGTGGTGTGTTACTCTGTTTGTAGACACCGTCTGACCTGCTGAATTCCTCCGCATTTTGTGTGTGTTACTCTGTCCGTAGACACAGTCCCACCTGCTGAGTTCCTCGGCATTTTCTGGTGTGTTACTTTGTACGTAGACACCGTCTGACCTGCTGAGTTCCTCCGGCATTTGTGTGTGTTACTCTGTCCATAGACACTGTCTGACATGCTGAGATCCTCCGGCATTTTGTGTGTGTTACTCTGTCCATAGACACCGTCTGATCTGCTGAGTTCCTCCAGCATTTTGTATGTTTTACTCTGTCCATAGACACGGGTCTGACCTTCTGAGATCCTCCTGCATTTTGTGTGTGTTACTTTGTCCGTAGACACCGTCTGACATGCTGAATTCCTCCAGCATTTTTGTGTGTGTTACTCTGTCCGAAGACACCGTCTGACCTGCTGAGTTCCTCCGACGCTGCTGGTGCTAAACTGGATCAGTCTGTGCTGTTCCTTTGGGTTTATCAGGATGTTTGGGAGAGGCGGAGCTCACTACTGTCCTGCCCATCTAGACAGCTAGTTGACCCTGATCGACGGAGGCCTCACTCTTTTGCTCCCTAACAGGGAGGTCTGCTATTGCTGGCTCAGGACTTTACTCGATTGTCTGTCTGTCTTAGTCACCGGACCCAAAGTGCATCCCGACAGCCATTTCGATGCCCCAACAGCAGGGCCAGTATAGCTCCTGCCCGAGCACATTCCCCTATACAATGCACGATGAAACTCTGGATTATACCACATCGCACTCGATACTGGGAAACTGAATCTCTCACAAACACTAACATACAGCTCTCAAAACTGCGTGCAATCTCTCAACACATCTGCTCCGAGTTCTGACTACAGGGGTGGCGGTACAGCCCCTACCAACATGACCAGAGCACCTCGATAAATGGCCTCGATAGATAATTCCTCAAGAACACCCCCTCAAAGCAATGCTGTTGAAAGGCAACATCCTCTCACACCCTGGGAACGTTGAGCTGCTAGTCCTGTCCTTCCCACAGCCACTCATTCCAGGTACTCCACGCCCTCAGTTCATCTGCCTCACCTGTCAGCTGTCCGAAATAGATGTGACTTAGAGCAGTGGCCCACCTGCACAGTTGCACAGGGTTCTGAGGCTCATACGTCTGTTTCAGCATGCGTCCCCGTGTTCTCAATGGCCAAATACAAACATGCCAACACCACAATGAGAGCAATGCAAATCACGTCCGACAATTCCGCTCCTCAGCCCGTACAGGGTTCCTGTCTGACACCCACAGAACATGTCTCTCAGAGCCATTTTGTGCTCTCTGAAACACACCTGCTACTGACACCCCCCCCAAACCATTGGGAAGGGGCAGAGATCACATGTTTACCCTCTGCCTCCTGCCCCCCACAGAACTCCAAATTTCCTCACGACTTGCTGCACACTTCACCCCATCTGAACTGAGAATAGGAAAACGCTGGGGGATGGGGACAGACAGAAAAATACACGAGCGGAGTGGAGGCGCGAGAGAGAGAGACAGAGAGACAGAGACACGGTGGGGTGGACAGAGAGCGAGAAACACACACACATGGGGGGCAGACAGAGAGACACGTGGGAGGGACAGAGAGCGAGACAGCAAGAGAGACACACGAGAGGGAGGGGAGGGGGGGGACACTCATGGGAGGACAGAGATAGAGAGACAAGCACACGGGGGAAAAAGGAGAGGGAGTGGGGAGAGGGGATGGGGAAGAGACACAGATGTGCAGGGACAGACACAGAGACACACACGGATGGGCAGAGGGAGGGAGAGAGAGACACACACACACACGGGGGAGAGAGTGTCTCTCTCTCTCTCTCTCACACACGGGGGAGAAAGAGAGGGAGAGGGGAGGGGGATGGGGAGACACACATGGGAGGACAGAGAGATAGAGACACACACACACGGGGGGAGAGAGTGTGTCTCTCACACACACGGGGGGAGAAAGAGGGAGCGGGGAGGGGGGATGGGGGGGAAGAGACACAGACACTTGCAGAGACGGACAGAGACGCACACACGGGAGGAGGGAGAGAGGGTGTCACACATAGTGGGGGGGAAGAGAGTGGGGGAGAGAGTCTCTCACACAAACACGGGGAGGGGGGGAGAGAGGGTGTCTCACACTCACGGGGGGAACAGAGAGAGTGTCTCTCACACACAAACGGGGAGGGGGAAAGAGAGGGTGTCTCTCTCTCTCACACACATGGGAGGGGGGGAGAGGGTGGTCTCACACACTCGGGGGAGGAACAGAGAGATGGAGAGAGTCTCTCTCCCTCTCACACACACACATGGGGAGGGGGGGAGAGAGAGAGGGGAAGAGAGGGTGTCTCACACACAAACACAGGGAGGGGGGGAGAGAGAGGGGAAGAGAGGGTGTCTCACACACATGGGAGGTGGAGAGAGGGTGTCACACACTCGGGGGGGGGACAGAGAGAGGGAGAGAGTCTCTCTCCCTCTCACACGGGGAGTGGGGAGAGAGAGAATGGAAGAGAGGGTGTCTCACACACACAAACACGGGGAGGGGGGAGAGAGAGAGGGGAAGAGAGGGTGTCTCACACACACACGGGGAGGGGGAGAGAGAGGGGAAGAGAGGGTGTCACACACTCACAAACACGGGGAGGGGGAGAGAGAGAGGGGGAAGAGAGGGTGTCACACTCACACAAACACGGGAGGGGGGGAGAGAGAGAGGGGAAGAGAGGGTGTCTCACACACAAACACGGGGAGGGGGAGAGAGAGGAGGGGAAGAGAGGGTGTCACACACTCACAAACACGGGGAGGGGGAGAGAGAGGGGAAGAGAGGGTGTCACACACTCACAAACACGGGAGGGGGGAGAGAGAGGGGGAAGATGAGGGGTCACACACACACCACGGGAGGGGGAGGGGGGAGGGGAAGAGAAGGTGTCACACACTCACAACACGGGGAGGGGGAGAGAGAGAGGGGGAAGAGAGGGTGTCACACACTCACAAACACGGGGAGGGGGAGAGAGAGAGAGGGGAAGAGAGGGTGTCACACACTCACAAACACGGGGAGGGGGAGAGAGAGAGGGGGAAGAGAGGGTGTCACACACACACAAACACGGGGAGGGGGAGAGAGAGGGGAAGAGAGGGTGCACACACTCACAAACATGGGGAGGGGGGGAAGAGAGGGTGTCACACACACACAAACACGGGGAGGGGGAGAGAGAGAGGGAAGAGAGGGTGTCACACACACACAAACACGGGGAGGGGGAGAGAGAGGGGGGAAGAGAGGGTGTCACACACACACAAACACGGGGGAGGGGAGAGAGAGGGGGGGAGAGAGAGGGGGGAAGAGTGGGTGTCACACACTCACAAACACGGGGAGGGGGGAGGAGAGAGAGGGGGAGAGGGTGTCACACACACACAAACACGGGGAGGGGGGAGAGAGAGAGGGGAAGAGAGGGTGTCACACACTCACAAACATGGGGAGGGGGAGAGAGAGGGTGTCACACACACACAAACATGGGGAGGGGGAGAGAGAGGGTGTCACACACACACAAACACGGGGAAGGGGGAAGAGAGGGTGTCACACACACACAAACATGGGGAGGGGGGAGAGAGAGAGGGGAAGAGAGGGTGTCACACACTCACAAACATGGGGAGGGGGAGAGAGAGAGGGGATGAGAGGGTGTCACACACTCACAAACATGGGGAGGGGGGAGAGAGAGGGTGTCACACACACACAAACATGGGGAGGGGGAGAGAGAGGGTGTCACACACACACAAACACGGGGAAGGGGAAGAGAGGGTGTCACACACACACAAACACGGGGAAGGGGGAAGAGAGGGTGTCACACACACACACACACGGGGAGGGGGGAGAGAGGAGGGGGAAGAGAGGGTGTCACACACACACGGGGAGGGGGGAGAGAGAGAGGGGAAGAGAGGGTGTCACACACACACGGGGAGGGGGGAGAGAGAGAGGGGAAGAGAGGGTGTCACACACTCACAAACACGGGGAGGGGGAGAGAGAGAGGGGGAAGAGAGGGTGTCACACACACCGGGGAGGGGGGGAGAGAGAGAGGGGGAAGAGAGGGTGTCACACACACACACACACGGGGAGGGGGGAGAGAGAGAGGGGGAAGAGAGGGTGTCACACACACACGGGGAGGGGGGAGAGAGAGAGGGGAAGAGAGGGTGGTCACACACACACGGGGAGGGGGGAGAGAGAGAGAGTCTTTCTCTCACACCGGGGGGAGGGGGGAGAGAGGGAGGGGGAAGAGAGAGGGAGGGAAGAGAGGGAGGGGGAAGAGAGGGAGGGGGAAGAGAGGGAGGGGGAAGAGAGGGAGGGGGAAGAGAGGGAGGGGAAGAGAGGGAGGGGAAGAGAGGGAGGGGGAAGAGAGGGAGGGGGAAGAGAGGGAGGGGGAAGAGAGGGAGGGGGAAGAGAGAGGGAGGGGAAGAGAGGGAGGGGGAAGAGAGGAGGGGGGAAGAGAGAGGGGAGGGGGAAGAGAGGGAGGGGGAAGAGAGGGAGGGGGAAGAGAGGGGAGGGGGAAGAGAGGGAGGGGGGAAGAGAGGAGGGGGGGAAGAGAGGGTGTCACACACACACGGGGAGGGGGAGAGGAGGGAGGGGGAAGAGAGGGAGGGGGAAGAGAGGGAGGGGGAAGAGGAGGGAGGGGAAGAGAGGGAGGGGGGAAGAGAGGGAGGGGGAAGAGAGGGAGGGGGAAGAGAGGGAGGGGGAGAGAGGGAGGGGAAGAGAGGAGGGGGAGAAGGGGGGAAGAGAGGGAGGGGGAAGAGAGGGAGGGGAAGAGAGGAGGGGGAGGGGGAAGAGAGGGAGGGGGAAGAGAGGGAGGGGGAAGAGAGGGAGGGGGAAGAGAGGGAGGGGAAGAGAGGGAGGGGGAAGAGAGGGAGGGGGAAAGAGAGGGAGGGGGGAAGAGAGGGAGGGGGAAGAGAGGGAGGGGGAAGAGAGGGAGGGGGAAGAGAGGGAGGGGGAAGAGAGGGAGGGGGAAGAGAGGGTGGGGGAAGAGAGGGAGGGGGAAGAGGGGGGAGGGGGAAAGAGGGGAGGGGGAGGGGGAAGAGAGGGAGGGGGAAGAGAGGGAGGGGGAGAGAGGGAGGGGGAAGAGAGGAGGGGGAAGAGAGGGAGGGGGAAGAGAGGGAGGGGGAAGAGAGGGAGGGGAAGAGAGGGAGGGGGAAGAGAGGGAGGGTGGGGAAGAGAGGGAGGGGGAAGTGAGGGGGAGAGGGAGGGGGGAAGAGAGGGGGGGGGAGAGCGGGAGGGGGAAGAGAGGGAGGGGGAAGAGAGGGAGGGGGGAGAGAGGGAGGTGGGAAGAGAGGGAGGGGGAGAGAGGGTGTCACACACACACGGGGAGGGGGGAGAGAGAGAGGGGAAGAGAGGGTGTCACACACACATGGAGGGGGAGAGAGGGAGAGAGTCGTTCTCTCACACACTCACAAACACGGGAGGGGGGGGAGGAGAGAGGGGAAGAGAGGGTGTCTCTCTCTCACACAAACACGGGAGGGGGCAGAGAAAGTGAGGGACAGGGAGACAGAGACACTTCAAAAACAGACCCCACCCCCACTTCTCACCAGTAGACAAACGGCTGCACACCCACTTCCTTTGGCTCCTGACCTTTCACCCGGTCTCCAGGAAATGGCGTCATATCCCTCCCCTTCGCGGGAAGAGGGTTGAGTTTGAGGCAGGGCAATAACTCATTGGCTGCGAAGCGCCATTCGCGTCTCATTGGCTCGGTCTGAACGGCTCTTTGGGCGCAATTGGATAAATTTGACTGAGAGGATTCGCCCTTATTGGCTGGTAGCCATCATCGGCTGGGAGATGTCCGCTTCTCATTGGCTTGTGACCATCATTTGCTGAGGATCTCATTGAGGAGGTGTCTGGGTCTTATTGGTTGAGTGGTGTTGCCACCTCATTGGCTTTACTGGGGCCTGGAGCCTCATGAGAGACAGAGTCAAGGCCTGAGAGTAGGAGCAGGTTGTCAGCAGCATCGGAGAGAGCAAGGACTAGAGCCTGAGGTCAGGGTTGACTGTACTAGGGTCAGGATCAAGATGCAGACGGGTTCAAGGTCAGGGGTGAAGGTGGGGGTCACGGACAGGTTTAGGATCTGGGTGCAGGTGGAGTCAGAGTCAGGGGTGCAGCCAGGGTCCGAGTCAGGCGAGTGGTCAGGGTTAGAAACATGAACAGGGTCACCAGTACTAGGTCAGGGGTAGAGTGATCCATAGAGCACAGCTGTGGTCGATGTCAAGGATGATGATTCAGGAACAGCTTCTTCCGCTCTGCCATCTGATTCCTAAATGAACATTGAATCTTTGGACACTACCTCACTTTTTTTTAATATACAGTAGTTATGTTTTTGCACACTTTTTAAAAATCTAGTCAATATATGTAATTGCAAACACAAGGAAATTTGCAGATGCTGGAAATTTAAGCAACACACACAAAATGCTGGTGGAACACAACAGGCCAGGCAGCACCTATAGGGAGAAGCACTGTCGACGTTTCAGGCTGAGACCCTTCGTCAGGACTAACTGAAAGGAAAGATAGTAAGAAATTTGGAAGTAGGAGGGGGAGGGGGAAATGCAAAATGATAGGAGAAGACCGGAAGGGGTGGGGGTGACCTGACAGCCGAGAAGGTGATTGGCAAAAGGGATACAGAGCTAGAGAAGGGAAAGGATCATTGGACAGGAGGGCCTAGGGAGAAAGAAAGGGGGAGGGGAGCACCAGAGGGAGATGGAGAACAGGCAGAGTGATGGCAGAGAGAAAAAAAAAACTAAATATATCAGGGATGGGGTAAGAAGGAGAGGAGAGCATTAACGGAAGTTTGAGAAGTCAATGTTCATGCCATCAGATTGGAGGCTACCCAGCCGGTATATAAGGTGTTGTTCCTCCAACCTGAGTGTGGATTCATCTTGACAGTGGAGGAGGCCATGGATATACATATCAGAATGGGAATGGGATGTGGAATTAAAATGTGGTGGCCACCAGGAGATCCTGCTTTCTCTGATGGACTGAGCGTAGGTGTTCAGTGAAACGGTCTCCCAGTCTGCATCGGGTCTCACCAATATATAAAAGGCCACACCGGGAGCACCGGACGCAGTATACCACACCAGCCGACTCACAGGTGAAGTGTCCGCCTCACCTGGAAGGACTGTCTGGGGCCCTGAATGGTCCACTTACAAGATCAGTGGGAAAGGATTGGTGGGGGGGGGGGAAATGAATGGACAATGGAGTCGCGTAGGGAGCAATCCCTGCAAAAAGCAGAAAGAGAGGGGAGGGAAAGATGTGCTTGGTAGTGGGATCCTGTTGGAGGTGGCGGAAGTTACGGAGGATTATACGTTGGACCGCGATGCTGGTGGGGTGGTAGGTGAGGACAAGGGGAACCCTATCCAGAGTGGGGTGAGGGCAAATGTGTGGGAAATGGGGAGAGATGCGTTTGAGAGCAGAGTTGATGGTGGAAGAAGGGAAGCCCCTTTGTTTAAAAAGGAAGACATCTCCTTCATCCTGGAATGAAAAGCCTTATCCTGAGAGTAGATGTGGCGGAGATGGAGGAATTGTGAGAAGGGGTATAGCATTTTTGCAAGAGACAGGGTGGGAAAAGGAATAGTCCAGGTAGCTGTGAGAGTCTGTAGGCTTATAGTAGATATCAGTAAGAAAGATCAAGAAAGGGGAGGGAGGTGTTGGAAATGGACCAGGTAAATTTGAGGGCAGGGTGAAAGTTGGAGGCAAAGTTAATGAAGTCAACGAGCTCAGCATGCGTGCAGGAGGCAGCGCCAATGCAGTCATCGATGTAGCGAAGGAAAAGGGGGACGGATACCCGTATAGGCTTGGAACATGGACTGTTCCACAAAGCCAACAAAAAGGCAGGCATAACTGGGACCCATACGGGTGCCCATGGCTACACCCTTGGTTTGGAGGAAGTGGGAGAGCCAAAGGAGAAATTATTCAGAGTAAGAACTAATTCCGCTAGACGGAGGAGAGAGGTGGTAGAGGGGAATTGGTTAGGTCTGGAATCCAAAAAGAAGCGAAGAGCTTTGAGGACCGTCCGGGTGGGGGATGGAGGTACATAGGGACTGGACGTCCATGGTGAAAGTAAGCCGGGGGGTCATGTACGTAATTGATTTACTTTTTTATTATTAAATTTACTTTTTCTCTCTGCTAGATTATGTATTGTATTGAACTGCTGCTGCAGTCCACAAATTTGAAGTCACATGCCGGTGATAATAAACCGGATTCTGATGCTGCAGAGGGGAAGAAGCTGTTCCTGAATCATTGAGTGTGTGCCTTCAGGCTCCCATACCTCCTCCCGGAAGAGGGCATGTGCTGGGTGATGGGGTTTTTAACGACTTCTTCTCCAGCTGGGATGGGTGGGGCCACGGTGGTGCTGGCCGAGCTTACAGCTTTCTGCTGATCCTGAGCACTGGAGCCTCCAGTTGCAACCAGTCGGATGCTTTCCACTGTTCTGTAGAAATTTGCAAGTGTCTTTGGTGACATACCAGATCTTAAGTTCCTCCTGAGTCAAGCTGTCCCCTGTGAACTTCTCTAACACCCCTCTGACAAGAGTCACCTCCTTGAACCACTGAAGGGTAAGAAAGGTTTTCCTCACGGTGCACGGGAGGTTGCTGGCTGTCTCACTTCTGGCACAGCATGACCACACTCCCTCCCCCATGGCTCTGGGCAACCCCACCTTCTGCAGCCCAGGGTGAAGCCTCCTCTTCCAGCCTTGACTGGGGCTGGGGAGAGGGCAAACGCCAGGTCTGAGGCCGGGCGGGTGGAACCAGGAAAGGTGGACACAGGAGGTCATAAATATAGTTTATTGGTCTGGAATCACTCACACAGAGACAAAGACAGATTTCACAGAGTTTTCCAGCAGGTGGAGGGAGATACCCCTGGCTGGAGGTATCACCTAAGGGTGCTCTTCTGCCTGCTGATGGCCAGGTTTCTGCTGAGGACTGCCCAACCTCATGAACTTGTGGAAGAGGAATGCCTTGTAGAACATGTCCCGTTGCAGCTCAGTGTAGACATCCTGCATGTTGGGCTGGGCAACAGGGCCCATCACTTGGGACGGGGCCCGCCTCAGGCTCCTCCATCGCCAGGGGCAGCTCGTGCTCTGGGGAGGCAGGGGGTCCTCCAAGCTCAGCCGGCCCAGCCAGCACCAAGCCTCCTGACTGCCCTCCCTTTCTGCAGCCCTCATCTCGTGCATCCTCCAAAGGGTCGGCACTCTCGCCCTCCTGGAGCTCAGCATGGGGTCACTGTGCTGTCCTGTGAGTTGGCCGGCAGGTGGCTGCTCTCACCATCCTGGTTAACAGCCATGGAGCCACCATCCTGAGAATCTGCCAGCCCGACACAGTAGCAGCGATCTTGGCATTCCCCCATGAAGTCACTGGAGCCACCATCTTGAGTGTCACCCATTAGCTCACTGGAGCCGCCATCTTGGGTGTCCCCCATGAAGTCACTGGAGCTGCCATCTTGGGTGTCCCCCATGAGGGTCACTGGAGCCACCGTCCTGGGAATCTGCAAGCAGGACACTGGAGCCACCATCTTCAGTGTCCCCCATGAGGTCACTGGAACCGCCATCTTGGGTGTCCCCATGAGGTCACTGGAGCCACCATCCTGGGAATCTGCAAGCAGGACACTGGAGCCACCATCTTCAGTGTCCCCCATGAGGTCACTGGAACCGCCATCTTGGGTGTCCCCCATGAGGTCACTGGAGCCACTGTCCTGGGAGTCCTGCAAGCAGGAGCACCTGGAGCCACCATCTTCAATGTCCCCCATGAGGTCATTCAAGCCACCATCTTGTGTGTACTCCATTATGTCACTGGAGCCGCCATCGTGAGTGTGCATAAGTGGACCTCTGAACCTATTATCCAGGCTGCCCAACACCATGTCAGAGACGCCATCGTCACCAGCGTCCTCGTCGCCACCGGCCGCCAGACATGGCGGAACCAAGAAGCCTGGGCTGGAGCCCCTGTTCTGGCCCCAGGGCTTAGTGAGGCGGGGGGAATGCCGGCCTGGGCCCAGGGGGGGGCGAGGCAGCCCTGAGGAGCTGGGCCTGAAGGAGACCTGGCTTGCCGAGGGCCCCAACCTTCTTCAGACAGGAGAAGCTGGGAGCGGCAGCCGCTCAGCCTCAGGGGGAGGCCCATGGGTCATGGTCGAACCAGGGGCAAAGGTCACATGGCTGCCTGTTGTCTTGGTAACCTTGCGGAGCTGGCCTATCTGCTGGGAGACTGAGGTGGAAGACGTGGTGGGCTCCTCGTGGGCCAAGGCTGCCCTGGACGATTGAATGTGGGGTAGCTCCTCTCTTGCATGGTGGGGAGACCCAGTACAGGAAAGGAGCCTCCTCTGGGGGCTGCATGTTTCTGGTGCCACGTACCTGGGGAAGAGAGAGGGTGAGGCGTTACTACAGCCTGAGGCTGGGCCTATCCTGGGACTGGAGATGTATGCTTCCGCTAGACCCTAGCCTTTCCCCACTCCCACTCCAGCCTCAGCTCCCTTCTCTTCCCCGCCCCCTGCTTTCCCTCCTCTCTCTCTCTCTCCATCACCAACTTATCTTCCCTCTGCCACCTCTCTTATCACCTATTAGGGACCAGATGGTGTTCTAGAAATGGGGGAGACATGTAAGAGCCAGAGGGCAGTACAGAGATTTGGAGGGTTGGAGGGGTGTAGGGGAAGGGGGGGGGTCACAGAGACGGGAGAGCTGTAGGGAGGGAGGAATTAAAGGATATGGGGAGAGGTGTAGGGAGGAGGTCACAGAAATAAGGAGGATTGTAGGGGAGGGGAGGGGGGTCACAGAGACAGGGACGGGTGTAGGGGAGGGAGGGGTGTAGGGAAGGGAGGGGGTCATGGAGATGTGGACGGAAGGGGTCACAGAGAGGGGTTTAGGGGAGGGAGAGGGTCAGAGACTGGGAGGAGTAGGGGAAGGCTGGGGGGGTCAGACAGAGAGGAGTGTAGGGTAGGGAGAGGGTCACAGAGATGGGGTAACGCCGTAGGCAATGGAGGGACAGAGGTCACTGAGAATGGGAGGGTGTGGGCTGGGAGTCCAGACTCACAGTCACTGCCCAGGGCCGTGTCTTCAGCCTCCTGCAGGCTGCTCTCGTTCTCCTGGGACCTGCACTCGGAAGGTGACTGGGTACCAGGGGCAGGGCCCAGCTCCCAGGGTCAGCTCCCGGATCTCGCGCAGTGCCCACAGGCTCCTGGCCTGCAGCCGCCGTGCGTTACGCTCCTCCTCCTCGTCCTGGAAAAGGACCTGGGAGCCGGGGAGCACAGACACGAGGCCCTGCCCTCTCCGCGGGGTCACACCGAGCTTCCACTCCCGTGCAACGTCCAATAGACCGGAGATCTTCCTCTGCTGCCTCCCGGCTCCTCGCCTCCTCTGTGGAGAGACGGGTGCAGGGTTAGACACCATCGTAGGCTCAGCCTGCCGGTGGGAGTCCCTCAACGTGATCTTCCTGGGATTTACACTACATCCCACTCAAGATTAGAACGTAGAGCATTACAGTACAGTACAGGTCTGGCCCACAACGTTGTGCCGACCTCTTAACCTACTCCAAGATCCCTTCTACACATTTTTCTATTACCCATGTGCCTCTAAAAGGTCTTTTAAATGGCCTCTTTTTTCCTTCTTTCCGTGTACTATTAATTTAATTGTAATATATAATTCTTACAGTAATTTAGAGTTTTTATTGTTATGCATTGACAACGTGCTGTTGCCACCGAACAACAGATTTCCTGACATGCCAGTGATACTAAATGTGATTCCCTGATGTATCTGCCTCCAGCACAGCACCAGCCCTGGCAGAGTGTTCCACACTCTGACTCTTGAGTATTTAATATTGATTTGTCACGCCATGCTTTACGTTATTAATACTGTTATGCTGTTAGGTGTTTTACCCTTCTCAAAAGGCAATAACTGTTCCTTTCATCACATATACAATCGAGAGTTCCATTTTTGCTGTTTAAAATAAAAAACTCAGTTGATTAAGCTAGGCTTGTTGAATTAGACACGTGAATTTGTCTTGGGAAAACTAGCAAGAGTGAGCGTGGGAATAAGCCTAGACTTCTAGAGAGGGCATGGGATTGAGGAAGGAGAATGGAAACGAACAACAAGCATAGCAGAAAAGCGAGGTGAAACACTCATGGAATCCGTCTGGAAGGACAGATACTGCGGTCGGAAAATCCTCATGTGGGCATTGGTCTCACGGAGAATACGCAGGTAACTTTTAGTTAGCGCCGACATTGGAGAAAGTTCGACGCCTTTTTCCTTGGACGTGGCCTGGATATTTATTTATGGTTTGCTGGGACTGGGTTTTCATAGAAATTTACAGCTATTACAGGCCCTTCGGCATACCATGCGACCTACTTGAGAGACTGCTTAGAATTTCCCTAGCGCATAGCCCTCTACTTTTCTAAACTCTATGTACCTATCGAAGAGTCTCTCACGAGGGGGTGATGAATAAGTTCGTGGCCTAAGGTAGAAGGAGTCCATTTTAGAAAACCTAGCACATTCATTTTTCAACAGTCCCTCCTACGTGTACACATAGTCCAGCGGTCTTGGAGCAAATGGATCCCTTCTTTGTAGAAGTGGTCCACAGCAGGGGTGATTGATAAGCTTGTGGCCTAAGGTAGAAGCAGATGAGTTATTAATTTCAAACTTTCTGCATAATTACTCTGAGTTGAACTGCACGTGCATGTAACGAGAGCATCCAGGTGGTCCACAGCAGGGGTGATTGATAAGTTTGTGGCCTAAGGTAGAAGCAGATGAGTTATACAGCTCTCGTTACATGCGCATGCAGTTCAACTCTGAGTGATTATGCAAAAAGTTCTCATCGTCTACTTAGGCCACGAACTTATCAATCACCCCGCTGTGGACCACTTCTGGAGGTCCAAGATGCCGACTTCTACAAAGAAGGGATCCGTATGCTCCTCAGTCACTGGACTAAGTGTGTAAATGTAGGAGAAATAAATGTGCTAGGTTTTCTAAAGTTGACTCTTTCTACCGTAGGTCATGAATTTTATCAATCACCCCTTGTAAAAGATCCTTTTGTATCCACTGTCGCCGTTAGTGCATTCTGTGCACTCACCACTCTGTGCGAAAAATTTACCTCTGGCACCCCCCCCCCCCCATACCTACTTCCAAGCACCTTAAAATTACGCCCCCTTTGCGTTCGCCGTTTCATTGCAAACCTGTCTCAGTGCCATGAGCAAATGAAGTGAAGCAAACTGGATTGATTTCACAATGAGCTCCAGCCATTAATACACATTCTACACCAGGGGTGTCAAACTCATTTTAGGTCATGGGCCGGATTGAGCAAAATGCAGCTTCATGCGGGCCGGATCAGTCAGACGTGTGCGAATGCTGCTTTCGTTGCCTCCGTTTTTTCAGCCTGCTCTCATGTGTCTCAGTCTCTGCTATAACTACAAAGTGTTTCACTTTACAAATTCCGTTTCTTATGAAGAAGACTGCCGAATAAACACTAAAAACCCTGAAAACCTGGTACCTGAATAAACTCAGCATTAGCCATATCATACGCCATAGGCGCTTCGATTACTGGGGCCAGCTTTAATAGTAATTAGATATTATCTCGCGGGCCAAAGATAATTCCACCGCGGCCTTGATATATTCTAACTAATAGTTATATATGATAGGTCTTTTCTTTATTTTGTATTGTATAGTATTATTTTGTTATAGTTTAAAATGTTTTGTCAATATAATTTTGATCTAAGATTATACTGGTGAGAGTTAAATGATTATTTCCTTGGTAAACAGCAAACTTGCCTGGGTGCGTCAATGTTTGCACAATTACACAAAGGAACATTCAAACTTTTCTTTGTTGTGTTTATTTACTGGGGATGGTCATTACTCCCCATGCATTGTTGAGTTACGTTGCTGTTAGCTCATATTCACAGTAATACCTAACGCATTACAGCCTACCGCAAGAGGGTTATATATAGCTTAATTAAGCATTTTTGTTCGATTAAATAATTTGCTGCAGGTTATATGTAAAAATACATTAATTGCATATATCACACTCAACCACGTGACATGTGCGCACCTTGTTCAAAGTAAACATGGATTTAGACTCACATTTGGATTCCTACATCTTCGTTTGAATTAGTTTACTGTTTTCAGGTCACAAACCCCACCACTCTGTGTGAAAAAAATTACCTCCAAGATTCCCCCCTATACTTTCCTCCAATCTCCCGAAAATTATGCCCCTCCTATTAGCCCTTTCTACCCTGGCTGTCCAGTCAATCTATGCCCCTTCTCATCTTGCACACCTCTATCAGGTCACCTCTCATTCTCCTTCGCTCCAAAGAGCCCAAGCTGGCTCAGCCTATCTTCATAAGACACACTTGATAATCCAGGCATCATCCTGGTAAATCTCTTCTGCAACCTCTCTAAAGCTTCCACATCTTTCCTACGATGAGGTGACCAGAACTGAACACAAAACTCCCAAGTGTTGGTCTAAACAGGGTTTTAAAGAAGTAAGCATCACCTTGCATCTCGAGCTCAAGTCCCTTGACTAATAAAGACCAACACCAGGCATCTTCTTAACCACCCTATCAACTTGTGGGGCAATTTTGAGGGATCTATGGATGTGCCCCCCCAGGATCCCTCAGTTCCTCCACTGCTAAGAATCCTGCCATTAACACTGTACTACATCTTCAAATTCAATATCCTCCATCCCTTAGGTGCATTCCATCTGGGCTAGAGGATTCATCAAATTAAATTGCACCCAGTAGTGTACCTTTAGCCTGACCAGAATCTCTGACTCCCACCGCTGCGACCCCAGCAGCAGCTTTCATAATGGAGATCTGATTTACTAGAGGTGCCAACACACTCTTTTTTCCTGGGATTGAGATGCCCAATACTGGGGAGAAGACAGGGAACTGGGGTTGAGGAGGAGAATAAAAAAGGATCAGCCATGATTGAATGGCGGAGCAGTCTTGATGGGCCAGATGACCTAATTCTGTCCTTCGTCTTATGGTCCAATACTAGAGGTGACAACTTTAAGGCGAGAAGGGTGAAGTTCAAAAGAGATGTGTGGGGCACGTTTATTTTCACAGAGAATGGTGTTTTACAGATTTGTTGCTCCGTTTTCTGTTGTTGGTAAAGAAGATGGGGGTTGAACCAGTGTGAGGTGTTGCGCTTTGGGAAGCCAAATCCAGCTGGAAAGTGTTCAGTAACAATCGGGACCCTTTGAGCCCTGACGCACAGAGGGATCCCAGGGCTGCAAGTCCACAGTTCCCTGGAAGTGACTGAACACGTAGATTAGGTGGTAAGCAAGGCATACTGCATGCTTGCCTTCTTCGGTCAAGGCACAAGTTACGTTGTAGTTGTATAAAACTTTGGTGAGGACACATTTGGAGTTCTGGTCATCCTGTTACAGGAAGCGTATGGGGTCTTTGGAGAGGGCGCAGAAGAAGAGGTTCAACAGGATGCTGCCTGGATTGGAGAGCATGAGCTACAGTGAGAGGTTAGACAAACTTGGGTTGTTTTCTCTGGACCAGTGGAGGCTGAGGAGAGATGACCATAAGATATAGCAGCAGAATTAGGCCATTTGGCCCATTGAGCCTCAACTGCCATTTTATCATTTTCTCTCAGCCCCAATCTCCTGCCTTCACCCCATATCCCTTCATGCCCTGACTAGTCGAGAATTAATCAAGAATTGTTGGTGGGTGGCCAAGTGGTTAAGGCATTCGTCTAGTGATCTGAAGGTCGCTAGTTTGAGTCTTGGCTGATGCTGCGTGTGTCCTTAAGCAAGGCACTAAACCACACATTGTTCTGTGACGACACCAGTGCCAAGCTGTATGGGTCCTAATGCCCTTCCCTTGGACAACATCGGTGGCGTGGAGAGGGGAGACTTGCAGCTTGGGCAACTGCCGGTCTTCCATTAAAAAAAACCTTGCCCAGGCTTGCGCCCTGGAAACTTTCCAAGGTGCAAATCCATGGTCTATCGAGACTAACGGAGGCCTACACTCCAATCAAGAACCAATAAACCACAGCCTTAAATATAGCCAGTGACCTGGCCATCACAGCTGTCTATGACAATGAGTTCCACATATTCACCACTCCCTGGCTAAAGGTTCTAAATGGACATCCCTCTATTCTGAGCCTGTGCTCTCAGGTCCTAGACTCCCCCACCATAGGAAACGTACTCTCCACATCCACTCTATCAAGGCCTTTCAACATTCTACAGGTTTCAATGAGATCCCTCCTCATTCTTCTGAATTCCAATGAGTGCAGGCCCAGAGCCATCAATCAGTAACCCGTTCATTCCTGGAATGGTTCTCACGAACCTCCTCCAGACCATCTCCAATGTCAGCACACAAAACCACAAGACATAGGAGTAGAATTAGGCCATTCAGCCCATTCTTAGAAAAGGAGCCCAGATCTGAGAGGCATAGATACAGTAGACTGACATATCATTTTATTACACCAGGGTTGAAATGTCCAATTCCAGAGGACATGCATTTATGATGAGACGGGGGGAATGTAAAGATGTGTGGGACATTTTTTTTATACAGAGTGGGTGCCCTGGGATGGTGGGGCTTCAGAAGCTGTTAAGAGAGACACATGCAGAGGCAGGTAACAGAGGTTTGCGGACCATGTACCGGCAAGGTGGGATTGAGTTCAGCACCTTGATGGGCTGAAGGGCCTGTTCCTACGGCGTACTGCACTGTTCCGTGGCACCTCTCAACCTGCGCTGAATATTAATCCTGACTCCAATTGAAAAGGAGGGAAGGGGAAAAAAATGCAGTGAGGAAATGTACCAGAACCCCACCGCTGAACAGACTCCCTACCTCAGGACTGGCCGGCTTTCTGAGACGGTGACCTTTATTGTGCCTTTTAAGAAGTCCCCAATACATCTGCCTCTGTCACCACCCCCAGCAGTATGTACCACGCACCCACCACAGTGTGGAAAAAAACTTACTCTGATATCCCCCTAAACTTTCCTCCTATCATCTTAAAATCATGCTACCTCATATTGACCATTTCCACCCTGGGGGGAGGAGTCTTTCGCTGCCCACTTCATCTGCGCCTCTTAACATCTGTACACCTCCATCAAGTCACCTCTCACCTCCTTTGCTGACAGAGAAAAGTCCTAACTTGTTCAATGTGTCCTCATAAGACACTCTCTCTATATCCAGGCCGTGTAGACCCTTTAAAAGCTTCCACATCCTTCCTGTAACAAGGTGACCAGAACGGAAAACAGTATTCCAGATGTGGTCTATCCACATTTTATAGAGCTGCAACTTTACCTCACGGCTCTTGAACTCAATCCTCTGACTAACGAAGCCCAACACACCAAATGCCTTCTCAACCATCCTATCAACTTGCACAGCATCTGAGGGATCTATAGAGGCGATCTGCAAAATTCCTCTGTTCCTCCACACTACTAAGAATCCTGCCATTAACCGAGAGGGGCAAAAACATGGCAGATGCAGTTTAACGCTGGTAAATGTGAGGTAATCCATTCTGGAAGTCCCCTGACTGGTTGCATTGTGGTCTGGTACAGAAATTCGAATGCGCAGGAATTTAAGAAGCTGTAGAGAGCAGTGGACTCAGATCATTACATCAGGGCACATCCCTCCCCTCCATTGGCAGTACCTACGGGAGGCGTTGCTCAGGTAGGCAACATCCATCATCAGAGGTCCCCTCTGTCTGGACTGTGTCTTCTTCTCAGATCTCCCATCATGCAGGAGGTACAGAAGCCTGAAGACACCACCAGGTTCAGGAACAGCTACTTCCCTTCAACCATTTGGTCACCCAGTTTAAAGGGAGGAGAAGAGGTAATGATGCGGGATTCAGTAGATATGAGGTTCTGTGGACATGGAAGAGACACCCAGATGGCATGTTGTCTCCCAGGTGCCACAATCAGAGACATCTTTCATTAGGTCCATGGCATCCTAAAGGGGGAGGGTGAGCAGCCAAAAGTCTAGGTACATATTGGCACCAATGACATGGGTTAAAAAAAAGTCTGAAAGCGAATTAATAGGGAGCTAGGTAGAAAACTGAAAAGCAGGACCTCAATCTCCGGACCACTGCCTATGCCATGCACCAGTGTGGGTAAGAACAGAATGACTTGGCAGATGAATTGGTGCAGGGGGCAGGTTCCAGAGTTCTACATCATTGGATCTATTCTGGTGGAAGATATGAACTGTAGGAAAAGGGTAGGTGGCACCTGAACCCAAAAGGGGGACCAATATCCTTGCTTAAAGATTCACCCGAGTTGTTGGGAAGGATTTAAAATAATTTGGCAGAGGGTGGGTGGGGGCAGTGCGTACTGAGACTATGAGGAAGAATTAAGCAAAAACAGTTCAGAAAAGTGAGGATAAAGTAAAAGGGAAGGAAAGTGCAGGAGAGATTATGAAAGTCACCAGAATAAAGAAAGACAAAAAAAGTTTAGAAAAGGTTAAACATTTAATTCCCAGTAACATGGAGGAAAAATTGAAGGTGGTGATGAATACAGGGCTGAAGGTGTATTGGAATGCACACTGTGTATAAAATAAGGCAGATGATCTTGTAGCGCTGTTAGAGATTGGCAAGTACGATAATGTGGGTGTCGCTGAGTCGTGGCTCAAAGATTGTAGTTGGAAGCTTAACATCCAAGGATACACATTGTATTGAAAGGGCAGGCTGTTACACAGAGGGCGACTCTGGTGGTAAAATACGAACTCAACTTCTTAGGAGGTGACATAGGGTTGGAAGGTGTAGAATCCTTGTGGGTAGGTAGAGTTAAGAAACTACAAGGATATAAAGACTCTAATGGGAGTTATAAACAGACCTCCAAACAGTAGCCAAGATGTGGGGTACAAATTACAATGGGGGATAAAAAAGGCATACTAGATGTATCAGTATTATAGTGGAGCAAAGGGAACTACAGAAGCATGAGAGAAGATGGCGAAAATTGACTGGAAGGGGACACTAGCAGGGATGATAGCAGAGATAGCAGATGGACCTAACCAGTATTTTGCATCTGGTCTTCATTGTGGAAGACACCAGGCATGCCAGAAGTTCTGGAGTGTCAGAAGGCAGAAGTGAATACAGTAGCTATTATTAAGGAGAATGTACTTGGGAAGCTGTAAGGTCTTATGGTAGATAAGTCACCTGGACTAGATGCACTACACCCTCGGGTTCTGAAAGAGGTAGCTGAAGAGACCATGAAAGCATTAGTAATGATCTTTTAAGAATTGCGAAGGTCACTCCACTTAAGAGAGGGGGCAAAAGATAGGAAAATATAGACTAACACATACAAAATACTAGAAGAACTCAGCAGGTCAGGGAGCATCTATGGAAATTAATAGTCAACATTTCGGCCAAGACCCTTCATTAGGACTGAAAACTTTCTGAGTTCCTCCAGCATTTTGTGTGTTGCTCTGCATCTATTGAATCTCTGGTGTTTATGAATTATAGGCCTGACATCAGTGCTTGGGAAATGGGAGTCCATTATTAAGGCCAAAAATCAGAATGGCTTCTTTTAAGGGGAGATTTTGCCTGACAAACCTTTTGAAATTGTTGGAAAAGTAACAGGGAGGACAAAGGAGAGTCAGTAAATGTTATATATATATATATATATATATATATATATATATATATATAATATATAACTACGACATTTACTTAGATTTTCAGAAGGCCTTTGACAAGGTGCTGCACAAGAGCCCACAGTATCATAGAAAAGATATGAGCATGGATAGACGATTGGCTGACTGGCAGGAGGCAAAGCTTGGGAATCAAGGGGGCCTTTTCTGGTTGGCTGCCGGTTACTAGTGCGATTCTGCAGGGGTCAGTGTTGGAACTGTTCCTTTTCATGTTTATGTAAATATCCAGATGATGGCATTGATGCCATTGTGATCAAGTTTATGGACGATACAAAGTCAGGCGATGTTGAAGAAGCAGGGAGCCTACAGAGGACAGATTAGCAAAGATGTGGTAGACATGAAGTGTGTGGACATGCATTTCAGTAGGAGTAAAGGTGTGGACTATTTTCTAAATGAAGAGAAAAATTGAAACGTCTGAGGTGCAAAGGGACTTGGGAATCCTTGTGCACGACTCCCTAAAGTTTGTGGTTGGCGGTAAGGAAGGCAAATGCAATGTTAGCATTCACTTCAAGAGGACTAGAATATAAAAGGATGTGTTGCTGAGGCTTTATGAGGCATTGGTCACACCACACGGAGTATTGAGAGCAATTCTGGGCCTTCATCTAAGAAAGGGTGTGCTGACATTGGAGAGGGCCAGGAGGTGGCTCACAAGAGTGATCCTGGGGATGAAAGGGTTAATATTTGAGGAGCATTTGGTAGTTCTGGCCTTATACTCCATTTAGAAGAATGGGGGGGGGGGGGGGTCATTGAAACCTATCAAATATTGAAAGGGAAAACCCCGGAGCGAACGTGGAGAGGAAGCCTGGGCCCAGAGGGATGTCCCTTTAGAACTGAGAGAAGGAATTTCTTTAGCCAGAGGGTGGTGAATCCGTGCAATTCATCGTCACAGATGGCTGTGGGGGGCGTCATTAAACGGGAGGTTGATATGTTCTCGATTAGTAAGGGTGTCAACAGTTACAGGGAGAAGGCGGGAGAATGGGGTTGAGAGGGTTAATAAGTCAGCCATGATGGAAAGGCAGAACAGACTTGTCGAGTCAAGTAGCTTAATTCTGTCCCGTCGGAGATGCGACATGTATTTAAAAAATTGAGTGTAATTTGTTCTTCTTGAGAATGCTTCTTATCTGACGCTGCTGTAAGGAGGGGTTCCACGTGGACTTGTGCAGATATAGAGTGAATTTAGCTCTGACTTTACAAACTCTGCAGGCAGTGCCACGGGTGCTGGTGTACAAGCGTCAGTGTGGGCAAACGTTGCTCCTCCCCGAGGCAGGGCTGTGTCCGGGGAGGATGATGCGGAGGTAAAGGCATTGAGGGGTTGCTGGGCACCTGGCTGAAAGGTCACTCTTCACAACCGGCCACCTCACCGAGGGAGTCACCTTCCACAGTGTGCAGCAGGACTTCCTGACCAGTGTGGAGCTCCCTCCACCCCTCCTCTCCCGGAGTGGAGCTCCCTCCACCACTCCTCTCCCAGTGGAGCTCCCTCCACCCCTCCTCTCCCGGAGTGGAGCTCCCTCCACCCCTCCTCCCAGTGTGGAGCTCCCTCTCACCCCTCCTCTCCCGGAGTGGAGCTCCCTCCACCCCTCCTCTCCTGGAGTGGAGCTCCCTCCACCGCTCCTCCCCCGGAGTGGAGCTCCCTCCACCGCTCCTCTCCCGGAGTGGAGCTCCCTCCACCGCTCCTCTCCCGGAGTGGAGCTCCCTCCACCGCTCCTCTCCCAGTGGAGCTCCCTCCACCCCTCCTCTCCCGGAGTGGAGCTCCCTCCACCCCTCCTCTCCCGGAGTGGAGCTCCCTCCACCGCTCCTCCCCCGGAGTGGAGCTCCCTCCACCGCTCCTCACCCGGAGTGGAGCTCCCTCCACCGCTCCTCTCCCAGTGGAGCTCCCTCCACCGCTCCTCTCCCAGAGTGGAGCTCCCTCCACCCCTCCTCTCCCGGAGTGGAGCTCCCTCCACCGCTCCTCTCCCGGAGTGGAGCTCCCTCCACCCCTCCTCCCCCGGAGTGGAGCTCCCTCCACCGCTCCTCCCCCGGAGTGGAGCTCCCTCCACCACTCCTCCCCCGGAGTGGAGCTCCCTCCACCCCTCCTCTCCCGGAGTGGAGCTCCCTCCACCCCTCCTCTCCCGGAGTGGAGCTCCCCCCTCACCCTGCCCCCCATCCCACAGTGCGGAGCTGCCCAGTTGGGCCTACGCCCGGTTCTCACCGTCCAGTTGCTTGAGAAGTCTCAGGAGAGTAGGGGTGGGAAGGACGTCCCGGAACGGAGGTGTGGATCCCATCTGTGATGTGTGGGGGCAAAGCAGTGCCCTCAAGCTGTTAGGCACGAGGTCGGGGGGATGGGTGGGATCTCTCCCTGTGTGAGGTCATCGTGACCTCACAAGGGGTGCGACATTGTCAACCTCCCCACCCAGCAGCTCCCACTCAGCCCACAGTCAGTCAGCTCAGGACGGGCAAACCCGCCCCACAGCGCAGTGTGCCTGCCTCACTCCCCTCCCACAGACCCAGGCTCACACACAAAATACTGGAAGATCTCAGCAGGTCATGGAGCTTTGTTTCCTGGCCTCTTCGCCTTTCCTCTCTGTTCCTGACAAAACGTATCTGTCCATTCCCCGAGTTCCTCCAGCATTTCCAGTGTTGCTTTGGGTTTCCAGAATCTCTTGTGTTTTCACCCCGCGTTGCTCGGGGTGGGGGGGTGGGGGGTGTGTGTGAAGACACAAGAGACATGTTTGACCAGTGGGGACACAATGTCGCCTTGTTCACACTGACAGCTGGGCCAGTGTGAACTCCACCGCTCTCCCAGCCGCACTCTGAGCAGGGAGAGGACACTCCCTCCTCCTGGAGCTGGAACATGAGCCTCCCAGTCTGCCCACTGTGTATGGTGGGCCGTGAGCCAATTCTCAGTTGTTTAGCTGTTGTCTGAACCTCATCTGCCAAACCCCTCCACACCCAGCCAGCAGAATGAACACTGTTCCATTGACACACACACCACGGGTCTGGTAGCAACTGCAGAGCACTGAATGATGAGCCAGCGGGGGGGGGGAGGGGGGGGGGCGGAGAGCACAGGGCAGTAGGAGCTGGGGCAAAGCCAAGCTATTGTAAGTCTCACAGCAGCCCCCCAGAAAGCCAAGAGCTCTGAGTGGAGTCCATCCCCCCACAACATAATGTCCGAGTCCAGAATCCGCTGCCTCTGCCAGTCCGGTCGGTCTGGAGTCAGCAACCCTTCTCCTTGGAGCCGATTCTGCGAGGGAGGGGGGGCAGAGAGGGGAGGGAGAGAGAGGTTGGATGGGGGAGTGGGGGGGAAGAGAGGTTGGATGGGGGAGCGGTCCGAGGGAAGCAGGGTTGGAGGGGTGAGAGAAGGTGGGTGGAAGGGGTGAGAGAGTGGAGCAGGGAGAGTGGAGGGGAAGGCAGAGGGGGTTGGGGGGGGAAAGGAGAAAGGAATTAAACACCTGTCTTCTCTCCTCCATGCCTCTCCCAACCCACTTCCTCCTCCCCTTCCAAAACTGTGATCCCACTTCCAGACCCCTCCCTGTAATGATGCTCCCCCCCCCCCCCACTGTGAATGGTTCTCTCGGCTGATGGAGACTCGCATCCGTTTCTCTGGGTCATGCCTCACAGAGCAGTGTACAGGACAGAGTGGTTTCTGGAACCCTGAGGAGTGTGGGTAACTGCACTGCCATTGACGGTGGTCAGCATGCTGAGGCTGGAGATGCCTCCTCCCTTCTGGGTTTAGCTGGCTATTCCCCACCCCGTGTGTCTGTGTCGGTCACACTATCTGGTAAGGCACAGGGCAAAGTCCTCCCTCTGGGTTACGATGGTTGCCTCGAGGTGAGAGTAGGGGAGGATTCATTCTCCAACTCCACCCAGAATCCTGCCTTGCTCTCTGATATCAGTCCAGCTAAGTTCAGCCCCTCAGGAACCAGCCAGGGTGTAGAACAGATCATCTTTCATGACACCAGATGTGCCTGTCCGAGGGGAGGGTGCGTTCATTGTTAAGTAGTTGTAGGTTAGAAACAGGCCCTTCAGCCCATTGGATCCAAGTCAGCCCGATCTTCTTCCAGTCCCATCAACCCGCACCACAGCCCTCCATATCCCTCCCATCCATGTAATGACTCTTAAATGTTGAAATCAAACCCATGTCCACCACTTGTGCTGGCAGCTTGTTCCACGCTCTCACCTCCTTCGAGTGAAGCAGTTCCCTTTATGTTCCACTTAAACATTTCACCTTTCAGCCTTAACCCATGGCCTCTAACTCATCTCACCCAACCTCAGTGGAAAAAGCCTGCTTGCATTTCCCCTAACTACACTCATGATTTTGTTTAGCTCAACCAAATCTCCCCTCATCCTCCTACACTCCGGGGAATAAAGTCCTCACCTATTCAACCTTTCTCTGTAGCTCAGGCCCTCCAGCCCCGGTAAAATCCTTGCTAATCTTCTCCGCACACTTTCAATCTTTTTCCTGTAGCTTGGTGACTAAAACTGCACACAATACCCCAAACTGGGCCTCACCAACATCTCAACATCCCAAATCATGTACTCAATATTATGGACGCAGTTCTACCATTATATTTGAATGAGATCTTTATGTTACTAATTATTAGTACAGCGAATTGTGTCGTTTGCCTCAACACCAGCACAATCTGCGGGTGATGCTGGGGGCAGCCCGCAAGTTTTGCCAAGCCTGCGGAGGCTAGGAGTGATTAGCCTCCTCACTGACCCTAATCTGTACGTCTTCGGGATGCGGGAGGAAACTGAAGGAACCCACACAGTCACGGCGATAACAGACTCCTTCCTTCTAGACTGCGGTGAGAATAGAACCCGTGTCACTGGCCCTACTATTGCAAATGCTAACTGCTACACAACTGAGCCGCCCACTTTAGGATTTTCCAGGATGTGAGGGAGAGGTTGGACAGACTAGACCCTCCTTCCTAGGAGACTGAGGAGGGTATAAAATCACGAGGGGCTGAGGGTGAATGTGCACAGTCTTTTTCCCAGGGAAGGGAAGCTCTAGATTCAAAGTTCAAAGTAAATTTATTAGCAAAGTACATACATGTCACCATATACAACCCTGAGATTCATTTTCTTGCAGGCATACTCAATAGATCCATTATAGAACAGTAACCAGCGAGGGGTAGGTTAAGAAAGGGGCCTGAGGGGGCAATGTGTTCATACAGAAGGTGGTCTGTACCTGTTTCAGACACATATTTTAACATTTAAAAGGCACTCCAACAGGTTTATGGACAGGAAAGGTTGAGAGGGGTACAGGACAAATGGCTGGCAGAAGCCCGTTCCCCAACCCCTCAGGGTTTTGAGTCAGGGCGAGACTATTCAGTACCGGGGACAGGAGATCAGGATACCGTGCCATCGACGGAGAGCCAGACAACACGGAACCACCTGGCCCTCCGTGTACTACTGACTTACTGTCAATCATTACAAGGAAAATCTCAGGAGAAAGTTGAATTTTATTGTTGAAGCAATTTATACTATCACCTTTAATTTAAATATCTTTATGTATAGAACCTTTTAATCTTGATCAATGATACCTCTAAAACAAATATCAAAAAAATATATTAAAAAAAATAGTTTTCTTTATAAAGAATCTCGAAGTAAGCCCACTCCTTCACCTGGTTCCCTGGAGGTGAAGGGAACCCTCTATTTAATATCCCTATTGCCATTTCAGAAAAGCCACCGCCATCGAGGAAATGTGCTCTCTGAATCCCTCTCCAGCTCACACACCCCCACAGACTGGGGAGGGGCTCAGTCATTCAGCTCAGCTTTGTAAACACCCCCACGCCCCTGAAAATACTCAAGATACTCTGTGAGTCGGGCTGGGAAGAGTGTCAGAGTCACGCACCCGCACAGCATCCAGTCCCCTGGACAGAGTCAGCAGTGGGGTCACTCCTTCCAGTCTCACAGCCTGGATTTCTCTGTTGAAATAGTGACTAACAGAACTGGCAGATCCACAGGCAGCTGCAGCTGGACTTGGCACCCAACCACTCAACTTAGAAATGATTAGAAAAGAAATGAACCCTTCCTCCCCACACAGGCAATGCAGAGAGACCAGGCCAGCAGTGCTTGCTGACCACACACCCTAGCGGCCAGAGCAGAGTCTTTGGAGACCAGCATCTCTGCAGAGTGGGAGGGAAGGGGGAACCACTCGACATCCGGTATAAGACAGAAAAGATCCCTAAACAAAGCAGCTTTTCTCAAAGAGTGTTCACCTTGACATGCAGCAAGGCAGTGCTGGGGAGTACAGTGTGAAATTACCTGGGTAATATCACTGAGTGTTAGTGCATGGGCATGTGTGGGACCCGCGCCCCCAGCGAGGGCCAGCAGGCGGGACACTTGCCCAAAAGCAGGGTCAGTGCACGCGCCAGACACATCCCTCAATAAGTGTCACTGTGCAGGACACATCCCCCAGTGAGTGACAGTGTGTACACAGGACCAACACACAGTGAGGGTCAGTGCACACATGCGACCTGTCCCCACAGTGAGGGTCGGTGTGCACGCAGGACACATCCCCAGTGAGGGTCGGTGTGCACGCAGGACACATCCCCAGTGAGAGTCAGTGTGTACGCGGGGCCCGCCCCCCCCCCAGTGAGGGTCAGTGCAACACAGGATACATACCCAGTGAGGGTCAGTGTGTACGCAGGACCCCCCCCACCCCAGTGAGGGTCAGAGCAACACAGGACACATCCCCAGTGAGAGTTGGTGTGCACGCAGGACGCATCCCCAGTGAGAGTTGGTGTGCACGCAGGACGCATCCCCAGTGAGGGTCGGTGCGCACGCAGGACACATCCCCAGTGAGGGTCGGAGCGCAGGCGGGCGGGACCCGTCCACCAGTGAGGGTGTGTGTGCGTGTGTGCATGTTCGGGCTGCTTAGTGACCTATGGAACTTAAACAGCCCCTTTCCCACGAATGAACCCCTCCAGGTTACGTCCGTCTCCCCCCTCACGGGCAGTAACTGCAATGTCCCCAACCAAGCAGCCACGCCATTTGCAGAGAGAGGGAAGCCAGCAGCCCGGAGGAAAGGTCCCAGCCTGCTTGCGGACCAGGGGTGAGTGGGGTGTGGAGCAGATGGCAAGCCGCACAGTTCCTGTCATTTGATGACTAACTTGGTGGTGGCTGCCTCTGGCGGCTTGGCCATGCCGGGGTCGGTGCTGGGGCTACTCCTGGGCTGACTGTACAGAAAGACGGCGACGATGACGAGCCCGGCGCCCAGCGTGAAGTACAGGTCGAGGTGGAAACCGAACATGTGGATGGAGGCAACAGTAGAGATGATGATGGAGATGGAGGCAGCGAAACCCTTGAGGATGTTGTCGGCGTACTTGACGACCATGGCCACCAGCAGGCCCCCGAAGGCCTGGTTGAGGATGACGGACCACACCAAGGGCGTGTAGGCGAAGAAGAAGCCTTTCTGGGCGATGGCAGGGCCGTCCTTGGACATCATCGCCCCCAAACCCAGCAGCGTCCCAAACAGGCCCAGCTGGATGTTGCGAAGCCAGATGGAGGCCGAGGTCCCCTTCAGGATGCGCTCAAAGTAGACGCCCGCAAAGCCCGAGGAGATGCAGGAGATCACTACGGCCACCAGTCCCACCAGGTAGCTCTGGCCCGGCACCTGGTCCCGCCCGGCACTGCCCTCCTGCGTCACTTGTACAATACCAATGCCCATGAAGAGGATGAGCAGGGAGACCCACTGCAGCCGGCCCAGGGATTTCTTCAGCATCAACACCGAGAACAGGGCCGTGGTGAGGATCTTAAACTGGTACAGGACCTGAGGGGAGGGAGACGGAGCCACAGACCAAAGACAGATCAGTTTCCCCAACTCCACTCGTCCCCGACTCCTTCCACCCAAACAGAGGCAGCCACCTCCCACAGCCAGAGACCAGGGTACAAACCCCACCTCCCCCACTACACGTGGGGAGTTGTCACGCTCCCCATAAGCTCCCATTTACTCCTGCACTCTTTCCTCATGATTGGAGGGCAACTTTCCATGTAGATCTCCAAATTCCTGACACCACCCCCCCCCAACCCCGGCTGCGTTAATCCCCACCCCTCCCAGCCACACTTCCTGGACTCTCACCCCCCTCTCCAGCTCACCAAGCCCCAACAACCCCTAACCGCAAGCCCAAGCGGGGTAGAGCACAGGCAGAGCGATGGACTCGGGACCAGACTGCATATCAAACCGGTGGATGATAGGGTGACAAAGCTAAGGCTGACTGGGGCAGAGTGCAGATCCAGTCCTGTGCCCGTGCAGACATTGCAAACCCACGCGGGCAAGGCACAGAGCAGTCAGGACAGAGCGCAGACCATGCGAACCCACGTAGGGGAGTGTGGACAGGATGCAGACAGAATGGACCTGTGTGGGACAGAGTGCAGACAAGGCACAGACAGAGCCCAGATCCAGGAGCAGCCTGCGTGGGACAGAGCTCACACAGAGTGCTGACGCATGCTGACAGGGTTGGATGGACTGAGCGTGGGCTGAAAGCAGATCTGCGTGGAACAGGACGCAGGCCGGGCGCAGCTTACCTGGAATGTGGCTGCCGGCAGGTTGGAGATGGCGACGTACTGCAAGTTGTTCTGCAGGGTGTAGATGAGCGAGGGGATGGCCATCTTCATAGTGTCCATGTAGTGAATGATGAGACTGTCATACAGATGCAGAGCCAACTCCTTCACGTTCCCTATGGGGAGGGGAGGCAAGATGCTGTTAGCATCGTGGGGGATCACAATGCCACCGATATAGCGCGTGGTGGACGTACCTCAAGGTGGGAGAGCGGATATTGCCGTGGGCAGTCGGGGGAGGGCGTATGACAGTACAGACCACGCTTCTGGGACGGCAGATGGGGAGCGGATGTCGCCATGAGTGGGAGAGAAAGGGAGTGTGTTACAGTGGACTCCTGAAGCTGAACAGGCCCTGAGAGACTGCTTCGGTACTACTAACTGGGATGTACTGCAAGGGGGGCTCTGTGGGGGCGTTGAGGAGGTCACTGAATGCACAACGGACTATATTAACTTTTGTGTGGATGCCGTTGTCCCTGTTAGAACTGTTCGCTGCTATCCCAATAATAAGCCCTGGATCACTAGTCACATCAAAGGCCTCCTAAACCAGAAGAAGAGGGCCTTTAAAGATGGTGATCAGTTGGAGCTTAAAAGAGTTCAGAAGGAATAGAGTACAGATAAGGGGGGCAAAGGAGCAGTATAGGAGGAAGCTAGAACAAAAGCTGCAGAAAAAAAGCATGAAGGAGGTGTGGGATGGGATGAAGATCATCACCGGATGCGGTGCAAAGCGGGGGGCGAACATAAGTGGAGATGTGGAGAAAGCGAACCAGCTGAACAACTTCTTCAACAGGTTCGACAGCTCAATCTCATCCTCACCGCAGAAATCCACACCAGGCTTACTTCCCTCACAGGAAAATAGCCACTCACAGGAGACCTTGCCCACGCCCAGGATTACGGCTGCACAGGTGGAAGGTCAACTGAGGAAGATCTGTACCAGCAAGGCGGCTGGACCGGATGGAGTTTCCCCACGATTACTGAGGGCCTGTGCGACTGAGCTGGGAGAACCACTACAGCGTATCTTCAACATGAGCCTGGAGCAGAGAAGAGTACCCAGACAGTGGAAAACATCCTGTATTGTCCCGGTACCGAAGAAACCACAACCAAAGGAGTTGAATGACTTCAGACCTGTTGCCTTGACGTTGCACGTGATGAAGACCATGGAGCGGCTGATAATACAGAATCTGAGGCCACAAACCAGGCATGCCCAGGATCCTCTTCAGTTTGCGTATAAGGAGAAGGTGGGAGTGGAGGATGCTATCACGTATTTGCTGCACAAATCACTCTCTCACCTAGATGGGGTCAGTTGTGCTGTGAGGATTACATTCCTTGACTTCTCTAGTGCCTTTAACACCATCCAGCCCAAGATCTTAAGGCACAAACTAACGGAGATGGGAGTAGACTCTCACATGGTGGATTGGATAGTGGACTACTTGACAGATAGACCTCAGTATGTGCGGTTGGGAGACTGTAGGTCTGACACGGTGGTCAGCAGCACAGGAGCGCCGCAGGGAACCGTACTCTTTCCGGTCCTGTTCACCCTGTACACATCAGACTTCCAATATAACTCGGAGTCCTGCCATGTGCAGAAGTTCGCTGATGACACGGCCATAGTGGGGTGTGTCAGGAATGGACAGGAGGAGGAGTATAGGAAACTGATACAGGACTTTGTGATATGGTGCAACTCAAACTACCTGCGTCTCAATATCACAAGACCAAGGAGGTGGTGGTGGACTTTAGGAGATCTAGGCCTCATATGGAGCCAGTGATCATTAATGGAGAATGTGTAGAGCAGGTTAAGACCTACAAGTATCTGGGAGTACAGTTAGACGAGAAGCTAGACTGGACTGCCAACACAGATGCCTTGTGCAGGAAGGCACAGAGTCGTCTGTACTTCCTTAGAAGGTTGGCGTCATTCAATGTCTGTAGTGAGATGCTGAAGATGTTCTATAGGTCAGTTGTGGAGAGCGCCCTCTTCTTTGTGGTGGCGTGTTGGGGAGGAAGCATTAAGAAGAGGGACGCCTCACGACTTAATAAGCTGGTAAGGAAGGCGGGCTCTGTCGTGGGCAAAGTACTGGAGAGTTTAACATCGGTAGCTGAGCGAAGGGCGCTGAGTAGGCTACGGTCAATTATGGAAAACTCTGAACATCCTCTACATAGCACCATCCAGAGACAGAGAAGCAGTTTCAGCGACAGGTTACTATCGATGCAATGCTCCTCAGACAGGATGAAGAGGTCAATACTCCCCAATGCCATTAGGCTTTACAATTCTACCGCCAGGACAAGAACTTTTTAAAAGCTATTATTAATGCTTTTTGAGATAGTGATTTAGATGCATATCATATTTTTTACTGAGTTAATTGTAGTTTCATTGTAGTAATTAGTTTTGCTACAACAAGTGTATGGGACATTGGAAAAAAGTTGAATTTCCCCATGGGGATGAATAAAGTATCTATCTATCTATCTATCTACAGCACTGACCTCTCCGGTCCAACACTCTGTGTGTGACAGGGGAGGGCGTGTGTGTGACAGGAGTGGAAGAGGGGAGAGGGGGAGAGAGGGAGAGGGAGAAGGGGAGGGGAAGGTGAGGGGAAGGTGAGGATGAGGGAGATGTACTGACCCCCATCCTCTGGACAGCAGATGGGGAGCAGATCTCACTGTGGGTGATAGGGGAGGGTGTGTGTGTGTGACAGGAGTGGAGGGGGGAGAGAGGGAGAGGGAGAAGGGGAGGGGAAGGTGAAGATGAGGGAGACAAGTACTGACCACTCTGGACAGCAGATGGGGAGCAGATCTCACTGTGGGTGATAGGGGAGGGTGTGTGTGTGTGACAGGAGTGGAGGGGGGAGAGAGGGAGAGGGAGAAGGGGAGGGGAAGGTGAAGATGAGGGAGACAAGTACTGACCACTCTGGACAGCAGATGGGGAGCAGATCTCACTGTGGGTGATAGGGGAGGGTGTGTGTGTGTGACAGGAGTGGAGGCGGGAGAGAGGGAGAGGGAGAAGGGGAGGGGAAGGTGAGGATGAGGGAGACAAGTACTGACCCCTCGCCTCTGGACAGCAGATTGGGAGCAGATCTCACTGTGGGTGATAGGGGAGGGTGTGTGTGTGTGACAGAAGTGGAGGGGGAGGGGGGAGGGAGAGAGGGGAGGGGGAGGGGAAGAGAGGGGGAGGGGGAGAGAGGGGGGGGGAGAGAGGGGGAGGGGAGAGAGGGGGAGGGGAGAGAGGGGGAGGGGAGAGAGGGGGAGGGGAGAGAGGGGGAGGGGAGGGGAGGGAGAGAAAGAGAGGGAGAGGGGGACAGAGGGAGGGGGGAGAGAGAGGGAGAGGGGGACAGTACTGACCTCTCCTCTGGAACAGCAGACAGGGAGCGGATCTCGCTGTGGGTGATAGGGGAGGGTGTGTGTGTGTGACAGGAGTGGAGGGGGGAGAGAGAGGGGGAGGGGAAGGGGAAGAGAGAGGGAGAGGGGGAGAGAGAGGGAGAGGGGGACAGTACTGACCTCTCCTCTGGAACAGCAGACAGGTAGCAGATCTCGCTGTGGGTGGCAGGGGAGGGTGTGTGTGTGTGACAGGAGTGGAGGGAGAGAGGGGGAGAGAGAGGGAGAGACAGAGAGAGGGGGAGAGAGGGGGAGGGGAGAGAGGGGGAGGGGAGGGGAGGGAGAGAAAGAGAGGGAGAGGGGGACAGAGGGAGGGGGGGAGAGAGAGGGAGAGGGGGACAGTACTGACCTCTCCTCTGGAACAGCAGACAGGGAGCGGATCTCGCTGTGGGTGATAGGGGAGGGTGTGTGAGAGACAGTACTGACCAATCCTCTGGAACAGCAGACAGGAAGCGGATCTCACTGTGGGTGATAGGGGAGGGTGTGTGTGTGTGACAGAAGTGGAGGGGGAGGGGGAGAGAGGGGGAGGGGAGAGAGGGGGAGGGGAGAGAGGGGGAGGGGAGAGAGGGGGAGGGGAGGGGAGGGAGAGAGAGAGAGGGAGAGGGGGACAGAGAGAGGGGGAGAGAGAGGGAGAGGGGGACAGTACTGACCTCTCCTCTGGAACAGCAGACAGGGAGCGGATCTCGCTGTGGGTGATAGGGGAGGGTGTGTGTGTGTGACAGGAGTGGAGGGGGGAGAGAGAGGGGGAGGGGGACAGTACTGACCTCTCCTCTGGAACAGTAACAGCAGACAGGGAGCGGATCTCGCTGTGGGTGGCAGGGGAGGGTGTGTGTGTGTGACAGGAGTGGAGGGGGAGAGGGGGAGAGAAAGGGAGAGACAGAGAGAGGGGGAGAGAGAGGGAGAGGGGGACAGTACTGACCTCTCCTCTGGAACAGCAGACAGGGAGCGGATCTCGCTGTGGGTGGCAGGGGAGGGTGTGTGTGTGTGACAGGAGTGGAGGGGGAGAGGGGGAGAGAAAGGGAGAGACAGAGAGAGGGGGAGAGAGAGGGAGAGGGGGACAGTACTGACCTCTCCTCTGGAACAGCAGACAGGGAGCGGAATTCGCTGTGGGTGATAGGGGAGGGTGTGTGTGTGTGACAGGAGTGGAGGGGGGAGGGGGGAGAAAGAGGGGGAGGGGAAGGGGGAGAGGGAGGGAGAGGGGGAGAGAGAGGGAGAGGGGGAGAGAGAGGGAGAGGGGGAGAGAGAGGGAGAGGGGGAGAGAGAGGGAGAGGGGGAGAGAGAGGGAGAGGGGGACAGTACTGACCTCTCCTCTGGAACAGCAGACAGGGAGCGGATCTCACTGTGGGTGATAGGGGAGGGTGTGTGTGTGTGACAGGAGTGGAGGGGGGAGAGAGAGGGGGAGGGGAAGGGGGAGAGAGAGGGAGAGGGGGACAGTACTGACCTCTCCTCTGGAACAGCAGACAGGGAGCGGATCTCGCTGTGGGTGATAGGGGAGGGTGTGTGTGTGTGACAGGAGTGGAGGGGGGAGAGAGAGGGGGAGGGGAAGGGGGAGAGAGAGGGAGAGGGGGACAGTACTGACCTCTCCTCTGGAACAGCAGACAGGGAGCGGATCTCGCTGTGGGTGATAGGGGAGGGTGTGTGTGTGTGACAGGAGTGGAGGGGGGAGGGGGGAGAGAGAGGGGGAGGGGAAGGGGGAGAGAGAGGGAGAGGGGGAGAGAGAGGGAGAGGGGGACAGTACTGACCTCTCCTCTGGAACAGCAGACAGGGAGCGGATCTCGCTGTGGGTGATAGGGGAGGGTGTGTGTGTGTGACAGGAGTGGAGGGGGGAGGGGGGAGAGAGAGGGGGAGGGGAAGGGGGAGAGAGAGGGAGAGGGGGAGAGAGAGGGAGAGGGGGACAGTACTGACCTCTCCTCTGGAACAGCAGACAGGGAGCGGATCTCGCTGTGGGTGATAGGGGAGGGTGTGTGTGTGTGACAGGAGTGGAGGGGGGAGGGGGGAGAGAGAGGGGGAGGGGAAGGGGGAGAGAGAGGGAGAGGGGGAGAGAGAGGGAGAGGGGGACAGTACTGACCTCTCCTCTGGAACAGCAGACAGGGAGCGGATCTCGCTGTGGGTGATAGGGGAGGGTGTGTGTGTGTGACAGGAGTGGAGGGGGGAGGGGGGAGAGAGAGGGGGAGGGGAAGGGGGAGAGAGAGGGAGAGGGGGACAGTACTGACCTTTCCTCTGGAACAGCAGACAGGGAGCGGATCTCGCTGTGGGTGATAGGGGAGGGTGTGTGTGTGTGACAGGAGTGGAGGGGGGAGGGGGGAGAGAGAGGGGGAGGGGAAGGGGGAGAGAGAGGGAGAGGGGGAGAGAGAGGGAGAGGGGGAGAGAGTGGGAGAGGGGGAGAGAGAGGGAGAGGGGGACAGTACTGACCTCTCTGGAACAGCAGACAGGGAGCGGATCTCGCTGTGGGTGATAGGGGAGGGTGTGTGTGTGTGACAGGAGTGGAGGGGGGAGAGAGAGGGGGAGGGGAAGGGGAAGAGAGAGGGAGAGGGGGAGAGAGAGGGAGAGGGGGACAGTACTGACCTCTCCTCTGGAACAGCAGACAGGGAGCGGATCTCGCTGTGGGTGATAGGGGAGGGTGTGAGTGAGACAGTACTGACCTCTCCTCTGGAACAGCAGACAGGGAGCGGATCTCGCTGTGGGTGATAGGGGAGGGTGTGTGAGAGACAGTACTGACCTCTCCTCTGGAACAGCAGACAGGGAGCGGATCTCGCTGTGGGTGATAGGGGAGGGTGTGTGTGTGTGACAGGAGTGGAGGGGGAAGGGGGAGAGAGAGGGGGAGGGGAAGGGGGAGAGAGAGGGAGAGGGGGAGAGAGAGGGAGAGGGGGACAGTACTGACCTCTCCTCTGGTACAGCAGACAGGGAGCGGATCTCGCTGTGGCTGATAGGGGAGGGTGTGTGTGTGTGACAGGAGTGGAGGGGGGAGAGAGAGGGGGAGGGGAAGGGGGAGAGAGAGGGAGAGGGGGAGAGAGAGGGAGAGGGGGACAGTACTGACCTCTCCTCTGGAACAGCAGACAGGGAGCGGATCTCGCTGTGGGTGATAGGGGAGGGTGTGTGTGTGTGACAGGAGTGGAGGGGGGAGAGAGAGGGGGAGGGGAAGGGGGAGAGAGAGGGAGTGGGGGACAGTACTGACCTCTCCTCTGGAACAGCAGACAGGGAGCGGATCTCGCTGTGGGTGATAGGGGAGGGTGTGTGTGTGTGACAGGAGTGGAGGGGGGAGGGGGGGAGAGAGGGGGAGGGGAAGGGGGAGAGAGAGGGAGAGGGGGAGAGAGAGGGAGAGGGGGAGAGAGAGGGAGAGGGGGAGAGAGAGGGAGAGGGGGACAGTACTGACCTCTCCTCTGGAACAGCAGACAGGGAGCGGATCTCACTGTGGGTGATAGGGGAGGGTGTGTGTGTGTGACAGGAGTGGAGGGGGGAGAGAGAGGGGGAGGGGAAGGGGGAGAGAGAGGGAGAGGGGGACAGTACTGACCTCTCCTCTGGAACAGCAGACAGGGAGCGGATCTCGCTGTGGGTGATAGGGGAGGGTGTGTGTGTGTGACAGGAGTGGAGGGGGGAGGGGGGAGAGAGAGGGGGAGGGGAAGGGGGAGAGAGAGGGAGAGGGGGAGAGAGAGGGAGAGGGGGAGAGAGAGGGAGAGGGGGACAGTACTGACCTCTTCTCTGGAACAGCAGACAGGGAGCGGATCTCGCTGTGGGTGATAGGGGAGGGTGTGTGTGTGTGTGACAGGAGTGGAGGGGGGAGGGGGGAGAGAGAGGGGGAGGGGAAGGGGGAGAGAGAGGGAGAGGGGGACAGTACTGACCTCTCCTCTGGAACAGCAGACAGGGAGCGGATCTCGCTGTGGGTGATAGGGGAGGGTGTGTGTGTGTGACAGGAGTGGAGGGGGGAGGGGGGAGAAAGAGGGGGAGGGGAAGGGGGAGAGGGAGAGAGAGGGAGAGGGGGAGAGAGAGGGAGAGGGGGAGAGAGAGGGAGAGGGGGACAGTATTGACCTCTCCTCTGGAACAGCAGACAGGGAGCGGATCTCGCTGTGGGTGATAGGGGAGGGTGTGTGTGTGTGACAGGAGTGGAGGGGGGAGAGAGAGGGGGAGGGGAAGGGGAAGAGAGAGGGAGAGGGGGAGAGAGAGGGAGAGGGGGACAGTACTGACCTCTCCTCTGGAACAGCAGACAGGTAGCAGATCTCGCTGTGGGTGGCAGGGGAGGGTGTGTGTGTGTGACAGGAGTGGAGGGAGAGAGGGGGAGAGAGAGGGAGAGACAGAGAGAGGGGGAGAGAGAGGGAGGGGAGAGAGGGGGAGGGGAGAGAGGGGGAGGGGAGGGGAGGGAGAGAAAGAGAGGGAGAGGGGGACAGAGGGAGGGGGGGAGAGAGAGGGAGAGGGGGACAGTACTGACCTCTCCTCTGGAACAGCAGACAGGGAGCGGATCTCGCTGTGGGTGATAGGGGAGGGTGTGTGAGAGACAGTACTGACCAATCCTCTGGAACAGCAGACAGGAAGCGGATCTCACTGTGGGTGATAGGGGAGGGTGTGTGTGTGTGACAGAAGTGGAGGGGGAGGGGGAGAGAGGGGGAGGGGAGAGAGGGGGAGGGGAGAGAGGGGGAGGGGAGAGAGGGGGGAGGGGAGGGGAGGGAGAGAGAGAGAGGGAGAGGGGGACAGAGAGAGGGGGAGAGAGAGGGAGAGGGGGACAGTACTGACCTCTCCTCTGGAACAGCAGACAGGGAGCGGATCTCGCTGTGGGTGATAGGGGAGGGTGTGTGTGTGTGACAGGAGTGGAGGGGGGAGAGAGAGGGGGAGGGGGACAGTACTGACCTCTCCTCTGGAACAGTAACAGCAGACAGGGAGCGGATCTCGCTGTGGGTGGCAGGGGAGGGTGTGTGTGTGTGACAGGAGTGGAGGGGGAGAGGGGGAGAGAAAGGGAGAGACAGAGAGAGGGGGAGAGAGAGGGAGAGGGGGACAGTACTGACCTCTCCTCTGGAACAGCAGACAGGGAGCGGATCTCGCTGTGGGTGATAGGGGAGGGTGTGTGTGTGTGACAGGAGTGGAGGGGGGAGGGGGGAGAAAGAGGGGGAGGGGAAGGGGGAGAGGGAGGGAGAGGGGGAGAGAGAGGGAGAGGGGGAGAGAGAGGGAGAGGGGGAGAGAGAGGGAGAGGGGGAGAGAGAGGGAGAGAGGGAGAGGGGGACAGTACTGACCTCTCCTCTGGAACAGCAGACAGGGAGCGGATCTCACTGTGGGTGATAGGGGAGGGTGTGTGTGTGTGACAGGAGTGGAGGGGGGAGAGAGAGGGGGAGGGGAAGGGGGAGAGAGAGGGAGAGGGGGACAGTACTGACCTCTCCTCTGGAACAGCAGACAGGGAGCGGATCTCGCTGTGGGTGATAGGGGAGGGTGTGTGTGTGTGACAGGAGTGGAGGGGGGAGAGAGAGGGGGAGGGGAAGGGGGAGAGAGAGGGAGAGGGGGACAGTACTGACCTCTCCTCTGGAACAGCAGACAGGGAGCGGATCTCGCTGTGGGTGATAGGGGAGGGTGTGTGTGTGTGACAGGAGTGGAGGGGGGAGGGGGGAGAGAGAGGGGGAGGGGAAGGGGGAGAGAGAGGGAGAGGGGGAGAGAGAGGGAGAGGGGGACAGTACTGACCTCTCCTCTGGAACAGCAGACAGGGAGCGGATCTCGCTGTGGGTGATAGGGGAGGGTGTGTGTGTGTGACAGGAGTGGAGGGGGGAGGGGGGAGAGAGAGGGGGAGGGGAAGGGGGAGAGAGAGGGAGAGGGGGGAGAGAGAGGGAGAGGGGGACAGTACTGACCTCTCCTCTGGAACAGCAGACAGGGAGCGGATCTCGCTGTGGGTGATAGGGGAGGGTGTGTGTGTGTGACAGGAGTGGAGGGGGGAGGGGGGGAGAGAGAGGGGGAGGGGAAGGGGGAGAGAGAGGGAGAGGGGGACAGTACTGACCTTTCCTCTGGAACAGCAGACAGGGAGCGGATCTCGCTGTGGGTGATAGGGGAGGGTGTGTGTGTGTGACAGGAGTGGAGGCGGGAGAGAGGGAGAGGGAGAAGGGGAGGGGAAGGTGAGGATGAGGGAGACAAGTACTGACCACTCGCCTCTGGACAGCAGATTGGGAGCAGATCTCACTGTGGGTGATAGGGGGAGGGTGTGTGTGTGTGACAGGAGTGGAGGGGGGAGAGAGGGAGAGGGAGAAGGGGAGGGGAAGGTGAAGATGAGGGAGACAAGTACTGACCACTCTGGACAGCAGATGGGGAGCAGATCTCACTGTGGGTGATAGGGGAGGGTGTGTGTGTGTGACAGGAGTGGAGGCGGGAGAGAGGGAGAGGGAGAAGGGGAGGGGAAGGTGAGGATGAGGGAGACAAGTACTGACCCCTCGCCTCTGGACAGCAGATTGGGAGCAGATCTCACTGTGGGTGATAGGGGAGGGTGTGTGTGTGTGACAGAAGTGGAGGGGGAGGGGGGAGGGAGAGAGGGGAGGGGGAGGGGGAGAGAGGGGGAGGGGGAGAGAGGGGGGGGGGAGAGAGGGGGAGGGGAGAGAGGGGGAGGGGAGAGAGGGGGAGGGGAGAGAGGGGGAGGGGAGAGAGGGGGAGGGGAGGGGAGGGAGAGAAAGAGAGGGAGAGGGGGACAGAGGGAGGGGGGAGAGAGAGGGAGAGGGGGACAGTACTGACCTCTCCTCTGGAACAGCAGACAGGGAGCGGATCTCGCTGTGGGTGATAGGGGAGGGTGTGTGTGTGTGACAGGAGTGGAGGGGGGAGAGAGAGGGGGAGGGGAAGGGGAAGAGAGAGGGAGAGGGGGGACAGTACTGACCTCTCCTCTGGAACAGCAGACAGGTAGCAGATCTCGCTGTGGGTGGCAGGGGAGGGTGTGTGTGTGTGACAGGAGTGGAGGGAGAGAGGGGGAGAGAGAGGGAGAGACAGAGAGAGGGGGAGAGAGAGGGAGGGGAGAGAGGGGGAGGGGAGAGAGGGGGAGGGGAGGGGAGGGAGAGAAAGAGAGGGAGAGGGGGACAGAGGGAGGGGGGAGAGAGAGGGAGAGGGGGACAGTACTGACCTCTCCTCTGGAACAGCAGACAGGGAGCGGATCTCGCTGTGGGTGATAGGGGAGGGTGTGTGAGAGACAGTACTGACCAATCCTCTGGAACAGCAGACAGGAAGCGGATCTCACTGTGGGTGATAGGGGAGGGTGTGTGTGTGTGACAGGAGTGGAGGGGGGAGGGGGGAGAAAGAGGGGGAGGGGAAGGGGGAGAGGGAGAGAGAGGGAGAGGGGGAGAGAGAGGGAGAGGGGGACAGTATTGACCTCTCCTCTGGAACAGCAGACAGGGAGCGGATCTCGCTGTGGGTGATAGGGGAGGGTGTGTGTGTGTGACAGGAGTGGAGGGGGGAGAGAGAGGGGGAGGGGAAGGGGAAGAGAGAGGGAGAGGGGGAGAGAGAGGGAGAGGGGGACAGTACTGACCTCTCCTCTGGAACAGCAGACAGGTAGCAGATCTCGCTGTGGGTGGCAGGGGAGGGTGTGTGTGTGTGACAGGAGTGGAGGGAGAGAGGGGGAGAGAGAGGGAGAGACAGAGAGAGGGGGAGAGAGAGGGAGGGGAGAGAGGGGGAGGGGAGAGAGGGGGAGGGGAGGGGAGGGAGAGAAAGAGAGGGAGAGGGGGACAGAGGGAGGGGGGGAGAGAGAGGGAGAGGGGGACAGTACTGACCTCTCCTCTGGAACAGCAGACAGGGAGCGGATCTCGCTGTGGGTGATAGGGGAGGGTGTGTGAGAGACAGTACTGACCAATCCTCTGGAACAGCAGACAGGAAGCGGATCTCACTGTGGGTGATAGGGGAGGGTGTGTGTGTGTGACAGAAGTGGAGGGGGGAGGGGGAGAGAGGGGGAGGGGAGAGAGGGGGAGGGGAGAGAGGGGGAGGGGAGAGAGGGGGAGGGGAGGGGAGGGAGAGAGAGAGAGGGAGAGGGGGACAGAGAGAGGGGGAGAGAGAGGGAGAGGGGGACAGTACTGACCTCTCCTCTGGAACAGCAGACAGGGAGCGGATCTCGCTGTGGGTGATAGGGGAGGGTGTGTGTGTGTGACAGGAGTGGAGGGGGGAGAGAGAGGGGGAGGGGGACAGTACTGACCTCTCCTCTGGAACAGTAACAGCAGACAGGGAGCGGATCTCGCTGTGGGTGGCAGGGGAGGGTGTGTGTGTGTGACAGGAGTGGAGGGGGAGAGGGGGAGAGAAAGGGAGAGACAGAGAGAGGGGGGAGAGAGAGGGAGAGGGGGACAGTACTGACCTCTCCTCTGGAACAGCAGACAGGGAGCGGATCTCGCTGTGGGTGATAGGGGAGGGTGTGTGTGTGTGACAGGAGTGGAGGGGGGAGGGGGGGAGAAAGAGGGGGAGGGGAAGGGGGAGAGGGAGGGAGAGGGGGAGAGAGAGGGAGAGGGGGAGAGAGAGGGAGAGGGGGAGAGAGAGGGAGAGGGGGAGAGAGAGGGAGAGGGGGACAGTACTGACCTCTCCTCTGGAACAGCAGACAGGGAGCGGATCTCGCTGTGGGTGATAGGGGAGGGTGTGTGTGTGTGACAGGAGTGGAGGGGGGGAGGGGGGGAGAAAGAGGGGGAGGGGAAGGGGGAGAGGGAGGGAGAGGGGGAGAGAGAGGGAGAGGGGGAGAGAGAGGGAGAGGGGGAGAGAGAGGGAGAGGGGGAGAGAGAGGGAGAGGGGGACAGTACTGACCTCTCCTCTGGAACAGCAGACAGGGAGCGGATCTCGCTGTGGGTGATAGGGGAGGGTGTGTGTGTGTGACAGGAGTGGAGGGGGGAGAGAGAGGGGGAGGGGAAGGGGGAGAGAGAGGGAGAGGGGGACAGTACTGACCTCTCCTCTGGAACAGCAGACAGGGAGCGGATCTCGCTGTGGGTGATAGGGGAGGGTGTGTGTGTGTGACAGGAGTGGAGGGGGGAGGGGGGAGAGAGAGGGGGAGGGGAAGGGGGAGAGAGAGGGAGAGGGGGGAGAGAGAGGGAGAGGGGGACAGTACTGACCTCTCCTCTGGAACAGCAGACAGGGAGCGGATCTCGCTGTGGGTGATAGGGGAGGGTGTGTGTGTGTGACAGAAGTGGAGGGGGGAGGGGGGAGAGAGAGGGGGAGGGGAAGGGGGAGAGAGAGGGAGAGGGGGACAGTACTGACCTTTCCTCTGGAACAGCAGACAGGGAGCGGATCTCGCTGTGGGTGATAGGGGAGGGTGTGTGTGTGTGACAGGAGTGGAGGGGGGAGGGGGGAGAGAGAGGGGGAGGGTAAGGGGGAGAGAGAGGGAGAGGGGGAGAGAGAGGGAGAGGGGGAGAGAGAGGGAGAGGGGGAGAGAGAGGGAGAGGGGGACAGTACTGACCTCTCTGGAACAGCAGACAGGGAGCGGATCTCGCTGTGGGTGATAGGGGAGGGTGTGTGTGTGTGACAGGAGTGGAGGGGGGAGAGAGAGGGGGAGGGGAAGGGGAAGAGAGAGGGAGAGGGGGAGAGAGAGGGAGAGGGGGACAGTACTGACCTCTCCTCTGGAACAGCAGACAGGGAGCGGATCTCGCTGTGGGTGATAGGGGAGGGTGTGTGAGAGACAGTACTGACCTCTCCTCTGGAACAGCAGACAGGGAGCGGATCTCGCTGTGGGTGATAGGGGAGGGTGTGTGTGTGTGACAGGAGTGGAGGGGGAAGGGGGAGAGAGAGGGGGAGGGGAAGGGGGGAGAGAGAGGGAGAGGGGGGAGAGAGAGGGAGAGGGGGACAGTACTGACCTCTCCTCTGGTACAGCAGACAGGGAGCGGATCTCGCTGTGGCTGATAGGGGAGGGTGTGTGTGTGTGACAGGAGTGGAGGGGGGAGAGAGAGGGGGAGGGGAAGGGGGAGAGAGAGGGAGAGGGGGAGAGAGAGGGAGAGGGGGACAGTACTGACCTCTCCTCTGGAACAGCAGACAGGGAGCGGATCTCGCTGTGGGTGATAGGGGAGGGTGTGTGTGTGTGACAGGAGTGGAGGGGGGAGAGAGAGGGGGAGGGGAAGGGGGAGAGAGAGGGAGTGGGGGACAGTACTGACCTCTCCTCTGGAACAGCAGACAGGGAGCGGATCTCGCTGTGGGTGATAGGGGAGGGTGTGTGTGTGTGACAGGAGTGGAGGGGGGAGGGGGGAGAGAGAGGGGGAGGGGAAGGGGGAGAGAGAGGGAGAGGGGGAGAGAGAGGGAGAGGGGGAGAGAGAGGGAGAGGGGGAGAGAGAGGGAGAGGGGGACAGTACTGACCTCTCCTCTGGAACAGCAGACAGGGAGCGGATCTCACTGTGGGTGATAGGGGAGGGTGTGTGTGTGTGACAGGAGTGGAGGGGGGAGAGAGAGGGGGAGGGGAAGGGGGAGAGAGAGGGAGAGGGGGAGAGAGAGGGAGAGGGGGACAGTACTGACCTCTCCTCTGGAACAGCAGACAGGGAGCGGATCTCGCTGTGGGTGATAGGGGAGGGTGTGTGTGTGTGACAGGAGTGGAGGGGGGAGGGGGAGAGAGAGGGGGAGGGGAAGGGGGAGAGAGAGGGAGAGGGGGAGAGAGAGGGAGAGGGGGAGAGAGAGGGAGAGGGGGAGAGAGAGGGAGAGGGGGACAGTACTGACCTCTCCTCTGGAACAGCAGACAGGGAGCGGATCTCGCTGTGGGTGATAGGGGAGGGTGTGTGTGTGTGACAGGAGTGGAGGGGGGAGGGGGGAGAGAGAGGGGGAGGGGAAGGGGGAGAGAGAGGGAGAGGGGGACAGTACTGACCTCTCCTCTGGAACAGCAGACAGGGAGCGGATCTCGCTGTGGGTGATAGGGGAGGGTGTGTGTGTGTGACAGGAGTGGAGGGGGGGAGGGGGGAGAGAGGGGGAGGGGAAGGGGGGAGGGGAAGGGGGAGAGAGAGGGAGAGGGGGAGAGAGAGGGAGAGGGGGACAGTACTGACCTCTCCTCTGGAACAGCAGACAGGGAGCGGATCTCGCTGTGGGTGATATGGGAGGGTGTGTGTGTGTGACAGGAGTGGAGGGGGGGAGAGAGAGGGGGAGGGGAAGGGGGAGAGAGAGGGAGAGGGGGAGAGAGAGGGAGAGGGGGACAGTACTGTCCTCTCCTCTGGAACAGCAGACAGGGAGCGGATCTCGCTGTGGGTGATAGGGGAGGGTGTGTGAGATACAGTACTGACCTCTCCTCTGGAACAGCAGACAGGGAACGGATCTCGCTGTGGTTGATAGGGGAGGGTATGTGTGTGTGTGACAGGAGTGGAGGGGGAGAGAGAGGGAGAGGGGGACAGTACTGACCTCTCCTCTGGAACAGCAGACAGGGAGCGGATCTCGCTGTGGGTGATAGGGGAGGGTGTGTGAGATACAGTACTGACCTCTCCTCTGGAACAGCAGACAGGGAACGGATCTCGCTGTGGTTGATAGGGGAGGGTATGTGTGTGTGTGACAGGAGTGGAGGGGGAGAGAGAGGGAGAGGGGGACAGTACTGACCTCTCCTCTGGAACAGCAGACAGGGAACGGATCTCGCTGTGGTTGATAGGGGAGGGTATGTGTGTGTGTGACAGGAGTGGAGGGGGAGAGAGAGGGAGAGGGGGACAGTACTGACCTCTCCTCTGGAACAGCAGACAGGGAACGGATCTCGCTGTGGTTGATAGGGGAGGGTATGTGTGTGTGTGACAGGAGTGGAGGGGGAGAGAGAGGGAGAGGGGGACAGTACTGACCTCTCCTCTGGAACAGCAGACAGGGAACGGATCTCGCTGTGGTTGATAGGGGAGGGTATGTGTGTGTGTGACAGGAGTGGAGGGGGAGAGAGAGGGAGAGGGGGACAGTACTGACCTCTCCTCTGGAACAGTAACAGCAGCAGGCAGGTGAGCAGCTTGAGTACCTCAACGGCCACCACGGCAGAGGTGGTGAAGAAACGGTCGCCTGGCACGGTGCGTACATAACGAATACAGAGGATGACAGAAGCATTCTGGATCACCAGCACCACCAGGCACGAGTACTTCAGCCTATCGTTCACTGTGGGGGGCAGAACAGACGCTGTATCAGACGGGGGGCTCCACACAGTGACCACAAACCCACCGGCCCCTATTGAAACATTCCCCTCCCCCCATCTCTCGTGTCCCTGAGCCCTGTCCCACGACCAGCCCAGACAGGGGAGAAACTTAATCCCTGCCTGGCCCCCAAAATATTCTTCTATGTTCTCAAAATGTGAATGGGATTCCAGTTAATCCCTCCTCCCACACCATTCCCGACTCAACGGAAACGAAGCAGGGTCTCTCTCCACTGTTCATTCATTTCTATAGATGCTGCCTGACCTGCTGAGTTCCTCCAGCAATCTGGATGTGTTTAATTCTCTTCTGCCTGTGTCCCACAGGTTGGCGAGCAAGGGATTTAAAAACCGAGCGTTCGCAGGACTCTGGATTTGTTTGGCAGCGCAGGAGGCCTCACACAAGGGCAAATAAAAAGGCTGGGGAAAGTGGAGCAGTGTCAGAGCGGGGAGGCCTTGGCGAGGTATGTATCTAGTAATTTTCCTCATTCTTCAGCTGCAGTGAGAATGACTCTAGGGGCCCCTTGTGTGAGATGTGGGAATTCCGGGAGACCTCCAGCCTCCCCGGCAGCCACATCCGCAACTCCTCATTGAATGCGTTAAGGAACTGGAGCTGCAGCTCGATGATTTCCGGCAGCTCACACTGGAAACTGAGTAGGAGCTAGTCACCCCTGGGCTGACTGTCAGGAGCGGGAGATTCCTCCGCTCCCTTTCTGCTGTTGCACCCCGGATGGTGTGGGACATCCCAGGGACGTCTCAGATTGGGCTCTCGGCATTCTAAAGGGCAAGGGTGAGCAGCCAGAGGTCTCGGTACATACACTGATAGGAAAAGGGACTGAAGAGAGAATATAGCTGAAAAGCAGGACCCCCAGGGTAGTAATCTCGGGATTTCTGCCCGTGCAGCATGCAAGGGTCAGAGCAGGTTGACGTGGCAGAGACATTGGTGCAGGCGGCAGGGGATGACTGGGACGTCTTCTGCAATGTATGGCCTGTACAAAAAGGGACTGGTTACACCTAAACCCAAGGGGAACCAAGGCAGGTTTGCTGGAGCTACTGGGGAGAGTTTCAACTAATTTGGCGGGGGGGGGGGATGGGAACCAGAGCGACAGGGATGAGAAAAGGGCCGTTGATTTGCAAGCAGAGGCAGTGGGTAGTGAGTGACAGGAAGAACAGACAGATAATAGGGCAAAATTACAGTCAGTGGGATGAGCTCTAATGTAAAAGGGGGGACAAAATTGAAAAAGGTGATGAATACAGGACTGAAGGTGTTATATTTGAATGCATGCAGTACAGTCGGCCCTCCTTATCTGCAGGGGGATTGGTTCTGAGACCCCCCCCGTGGATACCAAAAAACGCGGATGTTCAAGTCCCTTATTTAACCTGGCTCTTTAGGACCCAGCGGAACCCCGGACTTTCTTTAACCACCAGTGCGGTGGACATTAGGACCCGGCGGTGCAGCTCTGAATCCACAATGTTTCTGTTCACGAAAATAATCACGATCACGATTGAAAATAAGGTGGAAGTAATAAAGCGATCGGAAAGAGGTGAAACGCCATTGGTCATTGGAAAAGCGTTAGGCTAGTCGGTCAACGATCGGAACAATTTTAATGGAGCATGTGAAAGGCTCTGCCCCAATGAAAGCTGCAATTATTACTAAGCAATGCAGTGGTTTAATTATTCAAATACGTATGTTCTTAAGTGTTTTATATGCATAGAAAGGTAAAATATGTACTATATACTAAAAAAAACTTTTGACTAACTGTTGCTAAATTATACCGGATGTACCCGTTCCAACTTCAAATCCGACTTAAAGACGGACTCAGGAACGGAACTCGTTAGTAAGCCGGGGACAGCCTGTACTTTTAAGTCATTTCTAGATTACTTGTAATACCTAATACAATGTAAATGCTATGTAAATAGTTGCTATATGTATTGCTTAGGAAATAATGGCAAGAAAAAATTGTCTGTACATGCTCGAGCAATGAGTGCTGGAGAGAGAACTTCCGGGTTTTCCCGATCCGCGGTTGGTCGAATCCGCACACGCAGAACCCGCGGATACGGAGGGCCGACTGTATACGGAATAAGGTAGATGATCTTGTAGAACTTTAGAGAATGGCAGATCTCTAACTTAGAAAGAAGTGACTCGAGATCAGAAGATGTAGAATTCTTGTGGGTAGAGTTAAGAAAGTGCATGTGTGGAAAAACCGTGATTAGAGTTATTTATATACATACAGTACAGGCTTCCGAACAGTAGCCAGGACGTGGGCTACAAATTTCAACAGGAGCACGTCAGAAGGGCAACATCATGACAGTCACGGGGGATTTCAATATGCAGGTTAGATTGGGAAAATCGGGTTGGTGGTGGATTCCAAGAAAGGGAACTTGTACAGTGTTTGTGAAATGGCCTTTTATAGCACTTTGTGGTTGAGCCCATGAGGCAAAAGGCAATTCCGTAAGAGACCACAATACACAGGAGCTGAATCAGGACATTTGGCCCATCGAGTCTGTTCCACCATTCATATCTGATCCTTTCCCCCCTCCCCAGCCTTCTCCCCGTAACCTTCCAATCGAGAATCCATCAGCCTCTGTCTTAAATAATGACCTGGCCTCCACAACTGACAGTGGTAATAAATTCCACAGATTCACCACCCTCTGGCTAAAGATATTTCTTCACATCTGTGTTTTAAATGGACACCCCTCTATCCTGACGCTGTGCCCTCTTGTCCTAGACTCTCCCACCATGGGAAACATCCCGTCCACATCTACTCTGTCTGGGTCTTTCAACATTCAAAAGGTTTCGATGAAATCCCCCCTCATCCTTCTAAATTCCAGTGAGTTCAGACCCAGAGTTATCAAACGTTCCTCGTAAGATAACTCTTTCATTCCCAGAATCATCCTTGTGAACCTCCTCTGAACCCTCTCCAATACCAGCACATCTCTTCTTCGATGTGGAATCCAGCACTGTTCACAATACTCAAGGCGAGGCCTCGTCAATGCAACATAAATCCCAGCTCTTGTATTCTAGACCTCTTGAAATGAATGCTAACATTGCATTTCCTTTCCTCACTGACTCAACCTGCAAGTTAACAGCTGGGTGTTCTGCACAAGGACTCTCAGGACCTCTTGCATCTCAGATTTTTGTATTTTCTCCCCATTTAGAAAATAGTTTGCACGTTTATTTCTTCTACCAAAGTGCATGACCATGCATTTTCTAACACTGTGCTACATTTGCCACTTGCTCAGCTGTTCTCCTAAACTGTCTAAGTCCTTTTGTAGTATACCCGTTTCCTCAACACTACCTGCCCCTCCACCAATCTTGGTATCATCTGCAAACTTGACAACAAAGCCATCTACTCCATCATCTAATATATATCTAAAAAATATTTATTTATTTTTAGATAAGATTCAACTTTATTGTCATTGTGCCGAGTACAGATACAAAGCTGATGAAATGCAGTTAGCATCTAACCGGAAATGCAAAGAATAGCGTTATTTACAAAACTACTGGGAATAAAAAGTGCTACAGCACACAAATATAAATTGACAGTACAATATGGGTGCGATACTGTTTAACGCTGTGATATGAGGTTCAGCAGGGTCACAGCCTTAGGGAAGAAGCTCTTCTTGAGCCTGCTGGTGCGGGAGCGGAGGCTCCTGTAGCACCTACCGGATGGGACGAGAGTAAAAAGTCCATGGTTAGGGTGAGACGCATCCTTGATAATGCTTCCCGGCCTGCCCAGGCAGCGTTTATGGTAAATGTTCTCAATGGTGGGCAACTGAGTGCCAATAATCCGCTGGGCAGTTTCCACCACCCGCTGGAGTGCTTTGCGGTCCGATACGGGACAATTGCCATACCACACTGAGATGCAGTTGGTGAGTATGCTCTCAATGGTACAGTGGTAAAAGTCCGTCAGTATCTTGGGACAGAAGTGAGCTTTCTTGATGCTCCACAGGAAATAAAGGTACTGTTGTGCCTTTTTGATCAGGATAGAGGATATATATATGATATATATCATAAAAAGTCATCCTAGCACTGACCTCTGTGGAACACCACTGGTCACTGGCAGCCAACCAGAAAAGGATCCTTTTATTCTCACTCACTGCCTCCTACCGATCAGCCAATCCTCTAACCATGCCAGTAACTTCCCTGTAATACCAGGGACTCTTAACTTTATAAGCAGCCTCATGTGTGGCACCTTGTCAGAGGCTTTCTGAAAGTCCAAATATACAACATCCACTGCATCCCCTTTATCTATCCTACTACTAATCTCCTCAAAGAATTCTAACAAGTTCGTCAGGAAGGATTTTCCCTGAAAAAAACCATGCTGACTTTGTGCTATCTTTTCCTGTGTCACCAAGTACTCCATCACCTCATCTGTAATAATTATCTCCAACATCTTCCCGAAAACTGAGGCAGGGTAACTGGTCCATAACTTCCTTTCTGCCGCCTTCCTCCTTTCTTAAAAACTGGAGTGACACTTGCAATTTTCCAGTCCTCTGGCACCAGAGTCCAATCATTTTTGAAAGATTATTACTAATGGCCTGCTAAACCTGAGACCACTCTCAGAGTAGCTGCTGCTTATTATGCCAGACCTACCGAAGCAGCAATCTGTAATCTCATTAGACTCTGCTCCATTCAACTGGGTTGGACCAGTCAGTGTTGAAGGACACAGACACACGAGGCTGGGGTGGGCAGAACCATGAAACAATGTTGGCTGTAGCCCTGTACACTGACCAGTAAGAAGGTGACCCAGGTAGGTCAGGTGACCTACAGCCAATGGGATGGAGATCCACCAGTTCAATTGATGAGAAACACTGTAAGAGTCAGGAGCTCCGAATACACAGGGCCGATAACTCTCCAACAACCAGAGACCAACCATCGCGGATAAGGAGGACCCCTGGGCACGTGGAGATCGGGACCATGAGGATCGCCTGGCCAGCGTGGACATTTCCTGGGTAATATCTTTTCTCTTCATTGACTATGTCTCCCCTCACAGTCCTCAGCAGCCCTGTGTCCACCGTGGAGAACTTCAGGTTCCGGGGAACCACCATCTCTCAGGATCTGAAGTGGGAGCAGAACATCAGCTCCATCCTGAAGAAGGCCCAGCAGCGGATGTATTTCCTGCGGCTCTTGAGGAAATACGGTCTGCCTCAGGAATTGCTGCTGCAATTCTACACTGCAGTCATTGAGTCTGTCCTGTGCACCTCCATCATTGTGTGGTTTGGAGCCGCCACCAAGCAGGATAGAACCAGACTACAGCGCACAGTGAGGACTGCCGAGCGCATTATTGGAGCCTCCCCGCCCTCTATTGTGGACCTGTACTCTTCCAGGTTGAAGAAGAGGGCGGGGAACATCATAAAGGACTCCTCCCATCCTGCGCACGGACTGTTTGATCTGCTTCCGTCTGGTAGGCGCTTCAGATCCCTCCAGACTAAGACTAATAGGCACTGGAGAAGTTTTTTCCCTACTGCGGTCACTTTGCTGAACAATTAACTGCCGGTTAACTGTCAGCTAACTATTACTTGGATTGCACTACCTGTATGTACAATTTATATTTTCATTTATATTTATCATTATTATTGTTATGAGCAGAGAGACAACATCTGCCGGAAGTAAATTCCTTGTATGTGCATAGGTACTTGGCGATTAAAGTCTGATTCTGATTCTGTTCACGGAGGGTCAGGGACTCTAGTGGGGTGCTCACAGGTAGTTAGTTTGTGAACACACCTGCTTTTTAGTTGAGACAGTAAGTTACTTGTCGGTAAATACAGATTCCCCGTGCCTCACTGATCATTACTACAAGGGGTGATTTGTGTAACAGAATTGGTGTTCCTGGTGGGGCTCAGTGGGAGACTCGAGTCGGAGCACGTGGGTGAGGTACTGAGGGATCTACTAACCCAGGATGAAGAATTCAGGAAATTCTGCAAGTCCGAAGGATTGTGATTGGAGGGGATACCTCCAGAAATAGGTGTTGGGGAAGTGGCCGCAATATGGGAGGCTTGCCGGTCACTCTGGCGGGGGAGGGAAAACTCTGTGAAAAACCACCCAGTGGAAACTGTCGAGCAGGAAGTTTAAACAATTACAGTTGGGTTTACTTGAAGATTTGAGAGAATTGCGACAGAATGCCAAGGCAGAACAGCACAGATTAAAAACAGAAAATGAATGTCTGCATAACGCAGATGCCGAGCGAGAGAGGTTAGAAGGAGAACACAAAAAGCTCCAAAAGGAGGTAGAAACCTTTAGAGAAAGGGTTACTGATTTACAGGGTCGGAGAGGCATGGACTTGATGCTTATGAACCAGTTTCAGTCGAAACTGTGAGAAATTACTTAAAGAGAAAAGTGAAGCAGCCGAACTAGCGAAGGATGAAGGGGAAGGATTTAGGAGACAGTGCAGCGATTTAAAGACGGCTATGACTGTGATGCAGGAATCAGCACAGGTAAGGAAGAGTAACACTGGCGATCTGTTAAAAGCAGATTCAAAAGCTGCAGGAACAACTTGCTGCACAGCGAGGAGTAGTATGTGCTTTTGGATCTGTTACAGGGGAGGAAGATGAATATGGAGATATTGATTTAGCAGATGAAGCTACTAGATACAGTTACGATAATTACGATGCACCATTTCCCGAGGAACTCCCACTGACACGCCATCAACGGGAGCCGGTGCTACCGTCAGCACGATTGGCACCCCTAGTTACTACCAGAGAGGGGGGAGCAAATCAAAAATCAGAATATAAGATACACCACACCGTTCGGGATACAGCAGCTTACAGATATTGCTAAGAATATTGAAACATGTGCTCGGACACAATCCTTGAAAGCTTTTCCAAGCAACTAGTCATCACAGAGTAATACGTGGCCTAGATGACTCCAAGGAAAGGAAATTGATTTAAATGTGTTTACACCCAAATATACACTCAGATATACAACATGGTGGGGGAAACAAGTGAGGGATTAAAGAACACAATACGGACTGTAATGGGTGCTGACAGAGGGAACCCTGTAGACACATTAGCAAATGTTACCAGAGGAGAGGTGAACATCCCCCTGTATTTGGAGACTGTGTTCCAAGGGGAGTATGGACCAGCATTAGAGTGGGACCATTTCGAACCAGAGGCCTCAGACAGATGGTTGAGGGTCTCACTGTACTGTTGAATCTAGAAAGGCACTGGAAATGTTTGATCCTTCTTAACCCATACATACTGAGGAAAACGAGTAGAGCGTGGGGGAAAGGAGATACAAAGACCATCTAAACCCTCTAATGGGAAGGTGATGCCAATTAAAAGTCACACAACTGCCTGGAGAAATGAGGGTAGGGTGTCCCTGCCATGCTATCAAGGAAATGGAACAGGGAGAACTGAAAGCAGAGTAATTAAATGCTGTAACTGTGGTCAAGAGGGACACATGAAGAGAGAATATCCAAACCTGAGACGAGCAATGTGGTTTGCCCTTGGAGGGGCCACAAAATAACATGGTGGAGACACCACCATCCGGGGAATCGTACCCCGAGCCTCAATGACAGTGTCCGGCCTCACCAACGTGGGTGTGTGACACAAGATGGGATGAAACCGGAAGACCTCTAGTGAGTGGTAGGTCAGAGGCTGCCCTCTTACCTTTTCATGGGACACTGGAGGATCCCGAATCACCACTAATGTAAATAACACAAACTGGAAGATGTCAGGTAAAATTACCCTAAGTGGATTCGCAGGACAGTTACAAGTGGGGCACGTGAGTGTGCTATAAGGATAGGAGACATAACATTGAAACACTCAATAGTCTTGGTGGAATTACCCAGGGAGTGATTGTATGGCCAAAGCGGGGCTTTGTTTTGACCCCGTTAATTGTATGGCTTGGCAGATGCCAACTGGCATGAAGAACGTACACCACATGCACATCCCAGCAGCAGAATATCGAGATAAAATTTACACAATGGGTGAAACGTGCGGAGGAGGTGCAGCAAATTATTGCAGAGAACTCGGCGGCATTTGCCAGGCACAAGCGTGACTGCGGAACGACGGCTGGCAGTGTGAGCACACAAGGACCAGAACCCAGAGCACAGATGCTGGTACAAGGGCTACTGAGGCCAGTAGCCTCCACTGATAACTCACCCCTTTGGCCAGTGAGGAAACCAGCTGGTAGATGGAGGCTGACAACAGACTATCGAGAGCTGAATAAAGCAACTCCGTTAACAGCCCCAAATGTAGCAACTAACCCAGAGACAGTGGTCAAACAGAATGGTTCAGTTTTAGACATACATAATGGATTCTGGTCTATCCCACGAGAAAGAGAGTGTCAATACAAGTCTGCATTTACCTTCCGGGACACAGACTTGACTCTCCTATCCTGAAACAAAATTAGTTGAGGAAAAATGGACTGCTTGAGTCCAAAGACTGGGAGTCCAGATTGGATGGTCTAGAAAAACAAAATACTGACTTAAAATAATTTAAGATTTAAACTGGAAAATAAGAGCAAAAATTACCCTTGTGTGTGACAGGTTTAATACGCTATGAAGAGAATAATATCTGTTGCTGCAATGGAACTAACCCTGACTGAAGCTGTGGTCAGACTCACTCCAGAGACAGTACAGTGGACAAATGCGCCAACAATGAGGTTGACGCTTGAGAAACATTCAGCGGACACGGTAATGCAGGCCAACAAAGGAGAAATGGAGGACTCCGATTGGTACTATACTGGGGAGATGGCTTGACGCACCTGGACAAAACCCTAGGTATTCCTGAAGGTACAAAGGTACAATTTCTATGCAGTAAAATTCTAGAGGTGGCATTATTCAGTGTCCCAGAGAGGATGATCGTAGTCAGTCTGTAGGTCCGATTATTGAACAGTCTTCGGGTAATGATGGCCATGGTAAGATGAGAGTTCTGTGGGATCACACTCATTGAGTGGGGCAGTGATCTACACCAGAGGTAAACTGACTGGGTGGTCACCCCAAATGTTTCTCAAAAAGAGGAATGTGGAACACAGGGAGAGTACTAAAGCGTGGGGAAGGCACTAAAGGACATGGGGAAACGTTTTTGTCAGGGCCCAGCCCCTTTCCAGGCTTTCAAAATTATTCGGAAAATCACTACTCCATTATCTCAGGTAACTAAAATGACACCAGAGCCTAGTGTAACACAAACAGGGTAGGATTAGTGTTAGAACATGCGGGGGAATTTGTCACTTTGGTACCAGGGTACCAGCACGTGCAAGTAATCTTTAATCTAACTGAAATAACGGTCCCCAAATGGTGCTCACCCAGAACAAAACGATTATTTGCTCACCTTCTCGGGAGACAACTAAGCAGGAGTGAGCTTAAGCCTGTTAAAAGTAGAAGGAAAAGAGAACTATTGGAGTTAGTGGGACAGGTTATGCATCAGGGGTAGCACCAGTCAACACCCTAGATATAGCAGAATTAGAAACCCAGCTACGGTCCCTCCGTATAAGGGACATTACTGGAGAAAATCATCAAGATCAGGTACAATCGGACTGGCCCAGATGCATCCCAGGTAACTCTGGATGCAGTTAAATTTCTGAAACCTCTTCAAGATACAACAAATCTGATTATTGACCACATGGACCTCATGTCTGAGGAAATGCATAAAACTGAGATCTGTGCTACATATGCTAGCTGTTTGCTTACCATGACTGGCACTAATTTATTACAACTTGATGCACATCAACTACCAAACTGGGTCCCAGATGAGCAGCTAACAGAATGGGTCAGAGAAAGGGTGGCAATGTGTCCTATTAGAGGCTTTACAATAACCAGAGTACTGGGCAAAGCTTCTATGTCGGAGCAGTAATCCACATTCCCCGACATGGAAATAATTCAACCAAAAGGGTTCCCAATGTTGGAAAATATCATGAGAATACATGGATATCCTTACGCAACCCACCAACACATGTTATTGTTATGAATGGTACTGAGAAAGGGATAGATTTATCAAGGAGTCCACTAGTCTTGTCCAGAAGAAATTACAAAGCAGCAAAGTAGAAATTGTGGTTTCAGTACTTATGAAAATTGTTCATTGTCTATTTTACCTGTGAATAACCAGTCTTTCTTACAATATGCATTGGTGGGACAGACATATTTTACAGCAACAGGGGCCACAAGTTACACCAAGGAATGGAAGCAATGCCCTTTGGGAAGTCACAATGTCAGCATAGGGAATGTGACTTTAGATCTGAACACCGGAGGACGAACATTGCCTCGGCCAGCAGGAGACACAGTAGTGAAGGAGAACTTCAAGATCCAACGCACTGATACAGATGAACATCTGTGGGACAGAGTGGTCACCCATTCCTCACTTGCCTGCAATCTGGACACGTGCTGTGGCGGATAACCCATCAAAGGGCCAGACACAACGCAGTTATTAAAACACATGCTAGTGAGGGAGAGCGACCGGGGCTTTTGGGATTGGGGAACGAATGGTGAAGTACATGTGTGGGTGAGAATAGTATCACACGCTGCTGTAATACTAACTTTACGTACCCTGATCATTGTATCGCTCAATGTATATCAACTGAGAAGCTGAAAGGCTGAAATAATGAAAAAAAAATATCTCAGATCACACACAAAATGCTGGGGGAAAAAGCGCAGTCCGCGTTTTGGGCCGACACCCTTCAAGCAGGGGATAAATTGAGGATAATGCTTTCATGAAACAGCAGAGAGGATTGTCAGTATAAAGTGGGTGAATTCAGTCAGTATATGTTAAATTATTTATAGGTGTTACACACCTACTGGGGTTCTGAGTGACAGGAGGATAATGATCCTAAATCTCTCTGGATCAAGAGGAGGGAGATGTTAGCCAGAGGGAACTACAGCATGCATGAAATGGATCTGACAAATCAAGGACAGGGCAAATAGACAAACCAGTTGTCTTTGTAGCCCCACCCATCTCATGTACTTTGAGCTGATTCTTGCCACGGGGATAATCTCATCAGAGCAACTGACGCAAGGAGCTTCGGGTAATGCTAAACCTCAGACCATTCTCTGATGAATAGCTACTTACTATGTAAAATGCCAGACCCACCCAAAAAGCAACCTGTAATCTCATTAGGCTCTCATTTAACTGGTTTGGACCAGTCAGTGTGAAGACACAAACACACAACCAGAACCATGAAACAATGTTGGCTCTAGCCCTGTACACTGACCAGTAAGAAGGTGACCCAGGTAGGTCAGGTGACCTTCAGCCAATGGGATGGAGATCCACCAGTTCAATTGATGAGAAAGCTCCGTATACACAGGGCCGATAACTCTCCAACAACCAGAGACCGACCAACCACTGCGGATAAGGAGGACCCCTGGGCACCTGGAGAGCGGGACCATAAGGAACGCTTGGCCAGCGTGGACATTTCCTGGGAAATAACTTTTCTCTTCATTGCCTGTTCATGGAGGGCCAGGGACTCTAGTGGGGTGCTCACAGGTAGTTAGTTTGTGAACACACGTGCTTTTTAGTTGAGACAGTAAGTTACTAGTCGTTAAATACAGATTCCCCGTGCCTCACTGATCATTACTACAAGGGGTGAATCTTGAAACAGTATCAATGATTAGGATAATAATGTGGTTAATTGGATTAGCAAATTGGTGGATGATACCAAGATTGTGGTTGCAGTGGACAGCGAGGAAAACCATCAAAGCTTGCAACAGGATCTGGACCAGCTGGAAAAATGGGCTGAAAATCGTCACTGCCATTCCTGCCGAAGGGTTTTGACCCAAAACATCAACTGTGCTCTTTTCCGTAGATACTGCCTGGCCTGCTGAGTTGCTCCAGCGTTTTGTGTGCGTTGCTTGGAAAAACGCTAGACTGAATTTAACGCAGACAAGAAGCTCTTTGGAAGGACCATCCAGGGTAGGCCTTACACGGTAAGGGGTTGAGCAGTGACGAGTGCGGTAGGGCAAAGGGATCTGGGTCACAGGTAGAGAGGGCCATAAAGAAAGCTCTTGGCACACTGGCCTTCTTAAATCAATGTACTGAGCACAGGAGATGGGAATGTTACGCTGAAGTTGTACAAGACGTTGGTGAGGCCTAATTTGGAGTATTGTGTGCAGTTTTGGTCACCAACCTACAGGGAAGATGTAAATAAGGTTGAAAGAGTGCAGAGAGAATTTACGAGGATGTTGCTGGAACTTGAGGACCTGAGTTATAGGGAAAGACTGAACAGGTTAGAACTTTATTTCCTAGAACATAGAAGATTTGATACAGGTATACAAAATTATAAGGGGTAGAGATAGGGTAAATGGAAGCAGGCTTTTTACACTGAGGCTGGGTGGGGCTATAACTAGAGGTCATGGGTTAAGGGTGAAAAGTGTAAGGGCAGCATGAGGGGGAATCTCTTCACTCAGAGGGTGGGGAGAGGTGGGAACGAGCTGCTAGCACAAACGGTGGACGCGGGTTTGATTTCAACATGGGAGAAATTTGGACAGGTACATAAATGGGAGGAGAGAGGGCTATGGTCTGGGACTTGGCAGTTTAATGGTTTGGCTCAGACCAGATGAGCTGAAGGGCTTGTTTTCTGTCCTGTCAGGTTTGATTTCCTCTAACTCAGGTTCTCAAGTCCCAACAACATCCCTCTGCTCTTTCAACCTTATTGATTGATAACCTTCCTGTCGGTAAAAACACTCTAAATTAGGCCTTTAAAATTTCAACATAACACCAGAACTCCTGTATCTGCCCGCAGGGTGTGTGTGTGTGATGGGACCCTGTGAAGGCTTGTGTCTTCACTCCAGTCCCACTTAGCTACAATTGGCCCACGTCCCTGTCTTCTAAACGTAATTTACATGCCTACTACGACCACTTCCTGTCAGCTCATTTCATACACTTGTCAAATTACTCACTGTTTGGCTCCCTTGTAAACCTCTCCACCAGATGGGCCAAAGGGCCTGTGTTTTTTTGTGTAGCCTTTGGCCTTAACACCGACTTGTGCAATTGGATCCTGGCAACAGCAACTCCTCTGTGATCTCCATATAGCCCCTATATGCTTTACTGGGAGCCTGAGTGTAGCTCCAATGCCATAGACAAGTTCGTCAGTGACATCCTATCAGATCCCCCCCCCCCCTCTCCAGCCCTGTATCTCTTTCACTAATCAACTTCCCAGCCCTTCACTTCACCCCTCCCAGCTTCACCTGTGGTTCTTCCTCCTCTCTCATCACCTTCTCTTCTCCAGCCCTGTATCTCTTTCACTAATCAACTTCCCAGCCCTTCACTTCACCCCTCCCAGCTTCACCTGTGGTTCTTCCTCCTCTCTCATCACCTCCAGCCCTGTATCTCTTTCACTAATCAACTTCCCAGCCCTTCACTTCACCCCTCCCAGCTTCACCTGTGGTTCTTCCTCCTCTCTCATCACCTTCGCTTCTCCAGCCCTGTATCTCTTTCACTAATCAACTTCCCAGCCCTTCACTTCACCCCTCCCAGCTTCACCTGTGGTTCTTCCTCCTCTCTCATCACCTTCTCTTCTCCAGCCCTGTATCTCTTTCACTAATCAACTTCCCAGCCCTTCACTTCACCCCTCCCAGCTTCACCTGTGGTTCTTCCTCCTCTCTCATCACCTTCTCTTCTCCAGCCCTGTATCTCTTTCACTAATCAACTTCCCAGCTCTTCACTTCACCCCTCCCAGCTTCACCTGTGGTTCTTCCTCCTCTCTCATCACCTTCTCTTCTCCAGCCCTGTATCTCTTTCACTAATCAACTTCCCAGCCCTTCACTTCACCCCTCCCAGCTTCACCTGTGGTTCTTCCTCCTCTCTCATCACCTTCTCTTCTCCAGCCCTGTATCTCTTTCACTAATCAACTTCCCAGCCCTTCACTTCACCCCTCCCAGCTTCACCTGTGGTTCTTCCTCCTCTCTCATCACCTTCTCTTCTCCAGTCCTGATGAGAAGAAGTCTCAGCTTGGACCCTCGACTCCACTCTTTTCCATCGATGCTCAGCTCCTCCAGCATTGTGTGTGTGTGTTGCTTGGATTTCCAGCACCTGCAGATCTCCTCTTGTTTGTGATTCAGCCCTTTACTCAATGCCAGCAAGACCAAGGAGCTGATTAAACTTGAGGAGAAGGAAACCAGGGGTCTTTGAGCCAGTCCTCACTGGAAAATCAGAGGTGGAGAGGGGTCGGCAGCTTCAAACTCCTCGGTGTCATTATTTCAGAGATGGAGAGGGGTCAGGAGCTTCAAACTCCTCGGTGTCATTATTTCGGAGGTGGAGAGGGGTCAGCAGCTTCAAACTCCTCGGTGTCATTATTTCAGAGATGGAGAGGGGTCAGGAGCTTCAAACTCCTCGATGTCATTATTTCGGAGGTGGAGAGGGGTCAGCAGCTTCAAACTCCTCGGTGTCATTAAATTCCTGTGTCATTATTTCGGAGGACTTGTCCTGGACCCAGCATGCAAGTGGAATTATGAAGAGAGCACAACTTTGGAGTCGGAAGAGATTCTGCACATCACCTGAAACCTTGACAAGATTGCTCTGCCCCCCCAGTACTTCAGGGCCGTGCCACTGACAGTGCAGTGTCTCTTCACATTTGATCTCCCCAAATGCAACACTTCTCATTTAGCTCAGCTAAAACTCCATTCCACTCTATGCTTTTTGCCAGTCCTCTACACTATCCACAACTTCACCAATCTTTGTGTCATCTGTAAACTTGCTAAGCCACCCATCTACTCTTCCATCCAAGGCATTTATATACATCACAAACACCACGATCCCTGCGGAACACCACTATTCACAGACTTCCAGCTCCAATATGTCCCTACAGCCACCACCCTGGTCTTCTATGAACAAGCCAGGTTTGCATTCGAACAGACAATTCTCCAGTGAGGAAGCAGAAAGGCTCCAGAAGAACTCGCACAGATTAGGAGAAAGGGCAGATGGAGTACAGTGCTGGGAAGTGTACAGCCATGCACTTTGATAGAAGAAATAAAAGGGTTCAGTGTTTTCTAAAAGGAGGAAAAATTCAAAATTCTGAGCAAAGGGAACTGGGAGTCTGGGCCTGTACTCATAGGAGTTCAGTGAAACCTATTGAATGGTAAAAGGCCTCGATAGAGTGGATGTGGAAGGATGTCAAGTCAAGTCGTTACTCTTATTGTCATTTCAACCATAACTGCTGGTACAGTACATAGTAAAAATGAGACAACGTTTTTCAGGACCATGGTGTCACATGACACAGTACAAAAACTAGACTGAACTACGTAATAAAAAAAACAGAGAAAGCTATACTAGACTACAGACCTACACTGGACTGCATAAAGTGCACAAAAACAGTGCAAGCATTACAATAAATAATAAACAGGACAGTAGGGCAAGGTGTCAGTCCAGGCTTCGGGTATTGAGGAGTCTGATAGCTTGGGGGAAGAAACGGTTACACAGTCTGGTCGTGAGAGCCCAAATGCTTCGGATCCTTTTCCCAGACGGCAGGAGGGAGAAGAGTTTGTATGAGGGGTGCATGGGGTCCTTCATAATGCTGCTTCCTTTGCGGATGCAGCGTGTAGTGTAAATGTCCGTGATGGCAGGAAGAGAGACCCCGATGATCTTCTCAGCTGCCCTCACTATCCGCTGCAGGGTCTTGCGATCCGAGATGGTGCAATTTCCGAACCAGGCAGTGATGCAGCTGCTCAGGACACTCTCAATACAACCCCTGTAGAATGTGATGAGGATTGGGGGGGGGAGATGGACTTTCCTCAGCCTTCGTTTCCTATAGAAGTGGAGTCTAGGACCAGAGGATACAACCTCAGAATACATGGATGTCCATTTAGAACAGAGGTGAGAAGGAATTTCTTTAGCCAGAGGGTGGTGAATCTGTGGAATTCATTGCCACAGGCTGCTTTGGGTGTATTTAAGGCAGAAGTTGACAGATTCTTGATTGGTCAGGGAATGATGGAATACTGGGAGAAGGCAGATTGGGGCTGAGGGGGAAATGGATCAGCCATGATGGAATGCTGGAGCAGGCTCGGTGGGCCAAACAGCCCAAATCTGATCCTGTATCAGATAATAAATTTGAATGCATTGCTAGGGATGAAAAGAGAGGAGGAGGTGGAGAGTATCTTAAATGTATCTATTTTAATGCTAGGAGCATTGTAAGAAAGGTGGATGAGCTTAAAGTGTGGATTGATACCTGGAATTATGATGTTGTAGCTATTAGTGAAACATGGTTGCAGGAAGGGTGTGATTGGCAACTAAATATTCCTGGATTTAGTTGCTTCAGGTGTGATAGAGTAGGAGGGGCCAGAGGAGGAGGTGTTGCATTGCTTGTCCGAGAAAATCTTATGGCGGTGCTTTGGAAGGATAGATTACAGAGCTCCTCTAGGGAGGCTATTTGGCTGGAATTGAGGAATGGGAAAGGTGTAGTAACACTGATAGGAGTGTATTATAGGCCACCTAATGGGGAGCGTGAGTTGGAAGAGCAAATGTGTAAGGAGATAGCAGATATTTGTAGTAAACACAAGGTGGTGATTGTGGGAGATTTTAATTTTCCACACATAGATTGGGAAGCTCATTCTGTAAAAGGGCTGGATGGTTTAGAGTTTGTGAAATGTGTGCAGGATAGCTTTTTGCAACAACACATAGAAGTACCGACTAGAGATGGGGCAGTGTTGGATCTCCTGTTAGGGAATGCGATAGGTCAGCTGACAGATGTATGTGTTGGGGATGTTATGATACCAGCCCCCTCCTTTGTGAGAATTGCAAGAGCCCTAGTGAAAGGGGGGTCAATGACCCGAGAGAGAGCAAGAGAGAGAGAGAGACATGCCGAATGGACACAGGAAATGGAAAGACAGCGACGTGCTGGATACCGCATTCCACTGGGACAAAAGCTGGCGACTGTGGCATTGTTCTCAGGAGACACCTGGGAACTGCAGACGTGCCAACTCGCAGGGACATTGTAAAGCCCTCGGGCAAAGTGGGCTGGTTGAGAGAGAGATTGCATCACCTGCAACCTGATTGACACCTGAGATCCCGTGAGGCAGTATAAAGAAGGGTCTGAAAGAGGACGACCCTCAGACGCACCAAGGAGACACCGAGAAGCACGATACCGCTTCCCGTGGGAACGGGAAGCCATTTTGAAGGAAGCCACGTGCGTTAAATTCCGAATGCGGAGTTTGTGGCTAGAACCAACGGAAAACCGCTTTTATTTAACACCAGGGAAGCCAAATCCTCTGAGGCTGAGGATTTGATTCATAAAGACAACGGCAAGTGTTCTCTTTTCCTAACAATCTCTCTCTCTCTCTCTCCAACACGTGAAACCAAAAGGGAAAAGCCTGCAGACTTCAGAGTGACTCTTTATATTTCCAATTGGACTCAGTTTTATACCCTAGACAACGAAAGAGCTTATTTCTGAGTGATTATTAATGTACCTGCGTTTTAGATTGAGTATTGACGCATGTTATCTGAATGTTTGTATTAACCTTAATTTTTGTGCCCCTTTATTAATAAAACTTTTGAAAATAGTACCATTGGACTTCAACTGACATATCTATCTTTGCTGGTAAGTGAAACCAGTTACTGGTTTCATAACAAGTGGGGGCTCGTCTCGGGATTTGACACCAAAAAGGGGGAGGTCAGTCAATCGGGATTGTAAGTCAAAAAAAAATAATAATTTGGATCTGGTACGCAGGTAGCCAGACAGAAAAACCAGCAAAGATGGACGTGTGTGAATTTATGAAAAACGCGACTGTGGCGGCGCTAGAGGTGAGCACCAAATCAGACTTGTTAAATTTGGCGAAGGGGTTAGAGGTGGAAAACGAGCAGGATCAAGCTGAGAGGCAAAGACAGCATGAAATTCGGATCAGAGAGTTAGCAGCAGCCGAGAGAGCGGCAGCGGGGAGAGAAAGAGAGAGGGAGGAGCTAAGGAGAGAGCGGTTTAATGTTAGTCGGGAGCTGAGAGTAGTACCTCCGTTCGAAGAGACGGATGTTGATAGTTATTTCTTGTTTTTTGAAATGGTGGCAGCTATGATGCCGACCCGCAGACTGGCGAGTGCGGTGGCCCCGCCCCTAGAGTCCCAAAGCTATCGCGCATGCGCGGTCACACGCACCCTGTCCAGAAAAGCAGTGAGCAGTTTAAATCGGGCCAGCAGTAATCTGGCCAAGATGTTTTTACCGACCCTGTACCATGAGGGTTCCGAGGGTGGTAAAACAGAAAGCAGTAAAGTAAAAGGGGGTAAGGGAGAGGAAATAGCCCTGCCCTTAGTGAAGAGAAAGGTCCTAGAGGTAGGAACTAAAGTTGAGAAACGGATAAAGTTGTTAAAATGTCCAGAGTTGGACATGGTTAATCTGTCTGGTTTGGCAGAATTGTTTGAAGAAGTTCAGAGTTCTAAAGGTGTTCTCGATGGTCCCGAGAGTGAAATGAGGGCAGTCTTAGAGAGGAAGGGTATCCTTGCTGTGGAGAAGTCAGCTGAAATGGCCGAGGAGGTTGTTTCAGCTCGCAGGGTTGCGCCTTCCCCAACGGGGGGCTGCCTAGAGAGTAACTGGAAGGATCGGGGGACGTTAGAATTTGAAAAAGGTACGGGTGTTGAAAGCCTGGAAGAGGCCAATGTCCCGTTTGAGTGTGTCCAAGATGGGGGCGCACGTGGTGCTGAACCTGGTAACAGAGCTCAGGGGAAGTCTGAGGTGTTTGATTCAGGGGAACGGGGCGGCCGTCTTTGTGGGTCAGATAGGGTTGGTTCAGTAGGAAAAGGGTTAACCTTGGTAACCGTGGGAAGTGTGAGTTCCACGGTGTTTGTATTCGAGAGTGGGGCCAAGGTTAATGCCGAATTTAAGGGGGGAATGAGGATTGTTATTGAAGGAAACGGAAAGTCTGTAGTTCCCAAGTCGAAGGAAGAAATTTTAAACCTGGCAGATCGCTCACAGAGTGAGTCGGGAAATAGCGGGGCCCCCCTCTCTATTGTTACGCCAGGGTGGGGTGTGAAGAGGTTGCATTCGAAATGCTACCTGAAAGAGGAGTTGGAATTAAAAACAAATAGCCTGAAGGGTCTTGACAGTTTGGGGCATGGTGTTGAAAAAATAGCCCCGATGAACGAGGCGGGCGGGAGTTCACCACGCCAAATTACTCAAAGTCCCAACGGGGGGACTCGCCAGAAAAGAGGTGACGGTTAATGGGGATGCCATTTTTTTTAAACAGCAAAGCAGGTTTTACAGGTTGCGCCAAAGCCTGTGAATAATAAAGACAGACCTTTAGAGACCTGCCGGCGAAGTACACCGACCGAAACGATTAGTATTCGCATAAACTTTTGTAGATGCACCTAAGCTAAGATCACACCTCCGCAGTTTTGTTGCTGAAAACAATAAATAAATAGGTGGTTATTGAATTGAAGTCTGATGTTACAAGACTTTAGTACGGTACGCAATGTTAAGATATTAACTAAAGGGACACTGTAATTGTTAACTGTTTAGATGCTGACTTGAATGTATAACTGTATTACTCTGTAGTGAAAAGAAAAGCTTCTGTATTGTGTTAGATTCAAAATTTCTGTAAGACTCTGTACCACTCTGTGTTTTTAACCGCTGGTAAAAAACCTTTAAGAGGGGAGGTGTTATGATACCAGCCCCCTCCTTTGTGAGAATTGCAAGAGCCCTAGTGAAAGGGGGGTCAATGACCCGAGAGAGAGCAAGAGAGAGAGAGAGACATGCCGAATGGACACAGGAAATGGAAAGACAGCGACGTGCTGGATACCGCATTCCACTGGGACAAAAGCTGGCGACTGTGGCATTGTTCTCAGGAGACACCTGGGAACTGCAGACGTGCCAACTCGCAGGGACATTGTAAAGCCCTCGGGCAAAGTGGGCTGGTTGAGAGAGAGATTGCATCACCTGCAACCTGATTGACACCTGAGATCCCGTGAGGCAGTATAAAGAAGGGTCTGAAAGAGGACGACCCTCAGACGCACCAAGGAGACACCGAGAAGCACGATACCGCTTCCCGTGGGAACGGGAAGCCATTTTGAAGGAAGCCACGTGCGTTAAATTCCGAATGCGGAGTTTGTGGCTAGAACCAACGGAAAACCGCTTTTATTTAACACCAGGGAAGCCAAATCCTCTGAGGCTGAGGATTTGATTCATAAAGACAACGGCAAGTGTTCTCTTTTCCTAACAATCTCTCTCTCTCTCTCCAACACGTGAAACCAAAAGGGAAAAGCCTGCAGACTTCAGAGTGACTCTTTATATTTCCAATTGGACTCAGTATTATACCCTAGACAACGAAAGAGCTTATTTCTGAGTGATTATTAATGTACCTGCGTTTTAGATTGAGTATTGACGCATGTTATCTGAATGTTTGTATTAACCTTAATTTTTGTGCCCCTTTATTAATAAAACTTTTGAAAATAGTACCATTGGACTTCAACTGACATATCTATCTTTGCTGGTAAGTGAAACCAGTTACTGGTTTCATAACAGGGAGCACTTCGGGTCCAGTGATCACAATAGCATTAGCTTCAATATAATTATGGAGAAGGACAGGACTGGACCTAGAGTTGAGATTTTTGATTGGAGAAAGGCTAACTTTGAGGAGATGCGCAGGGATTTAGAGAGAGTGGATTGGGTCAAGTTGTTTTATGGGAAGGATGTAATAGAGAAATGGAGGTCATTTAAGGGTGAAATTATGAGGGTACAGAATCTTTATGTTCCTGTTCGGTTGAAAGGAAAGGTTAAAGGTTTGAAAGCGCCATGGTTTTCAAGGGATATTAGAAACTTGGTTCAAAAAAAGAGAGATGTCTACAATAGATATAGGTAGCATGGAGTAAAGGAATTGCTCGAGGAATATAAAGAATGTAAAAGGAAACTTAAGAAAGAGATTAGAAAAGCTAAAAGAAGTTACGAGTTTGGTTTGGCAAATAAGGTGGAAGTAAATCCGAAAGGCTTCTACAGTTATATTAAAAGCAAGAGGATAGTGAGGGATAAAATTGGTCCCTTAGAGAATCAGGGTGGTCAGCTATGTGTGGAGCCGAGGGAGATGGGAGAGATTTTGAACGATTTCTTCTCTTCGGTATTCACTAAGGAGAAGGATATTGAATGGTGTAAGGTGTGGGAAACAAGTAAGGAAGTTATGGAACCTATGACAATTAAAGTGGTGGAAGTACTGGCGCTTTTAAGAAATTTAAAAGTGGATAAATCTCTGGGTCCTGACTGGATATTCCCCAGGACCTTGAGGGAAGTTTGTGTAGAGATAGCAGGAGCTCTGACGGAGATCTTTCAGATGTCATTAGAAACGGGGATTGTGCCGGAGGATTGGCGTATTGCTCATGTGGTTCCATTGTTTAAAAAGGGTTCTAGAAGTAAGCCTGGCAATTATAGACCTGTCAGTTTGACATCAGTGGTGGGTAAATTAATGGAAAGTATTCTTAGAGATAGTATTTATAATTATCTGGATAGACAGGATCTGATTAGGAGTAGCCAGCATGGATTTGTGCGTGGAAGGTCATGTTTGACAAACCTTATTGAATTTTTTGAAGTAGTTACGAGGAATGTTGACGAGGGTAAGGCAGTGGATGTAGTCTATATGGACTTCAGCAAGGCCTTTGACAAAGTTCCACATGGAAGGTTAGTTAAGAAGGTTCAGTCGTTAGGTATTAATGCTGGAGTAATAAAATGGATTCAACAGTGGCTAGATGGGAGATGCCAGAGAGTAGTGGTGGATAATTGTTTATCGGGATGGAGGCCGGTGACTAGCGGGGTGCCTCAGGGATCTGTTTTGGGCCCAATGTTGTTTGTAATATACATAAATGATCTGGATGATGGGGTGGTAAATTGGATTAGTAAGTATGCTGATGATACTAAGGTAGGTGTTGTGGATAATGAGGTGGGTTTTCAAAGCTTGCAGGGAGATTTATGCCAGTTAGAAGAATGGGCTGAACGTTGGCAGATGGAGTTTAATGCTGAGAAGTGTGAGGTTCTACATTTTGGCAGGAATAATCCAAGTAGAACATACAGGGTAAATGGTAGGGCATTGAGGAATGCAGTGGAACAGAGAGATCTAGGAATAACAGTGCATAGTTCCCTGAAGGTGGAGTCTCATGTAGATAAGGTGGTGAAGAAGGCTTTTGGAACGCTGGCCTTTATAAATCAGAGCATTGAGTACAGAAGTTGGGATGTAATGTTAAAATTGTACAAGGCATTGGTAAGGCCAAATTTGGAATATTGTGTACAGTTCTGGTCACCGAATTATAGGAAAGATATCAATAAATTAGAGAGAGTGCAGAGACGATTTACTAGGATGTTACCTGGGTTTCAGCACTTAAGTTACAGAGAAAGGTTGAACAAGTTAGGTCTCTATTCATTGGAGCATAGAAGGTTGAGGGGGGATTTGATCGAGGTATTTAAAATGTTGAGAGGGATAGATAGAGTTGACGTGAATAGGCTGTTTCCATTAAGAGTAGGGGAGATTCAAACGAGAGGACATGATTTGAGAGTTAGGGGGCAAAAGTTTAAGGGAAACACGAGGGGGTATTTCTTTACTCAGAGAGTGATAGCTGTGTGGAATGAGCTTCCTGTAGAAGTAGTAGAGGCCAGTTCAGTTGTGTCATTTAAAGTAAAATTGGATAGGTATATGGACAGGAAAGGAGTGGAGGGTTATGGGCTGAGTGCGGGTAGGTGGGACTAGGTGAGATTAAGAGTTCGGCACGGACTAGGAGGGCCGGAATGGCCTGTTTCCGTGCTGTGATTGTTATATGGTTATATGGTTATCTTATCATCCCTCTTAATCTTCCGGATGAGCCTCCCATGAGGGACCTTGTCGAATGACTTACTGAAATCCATGTAGGTCTCTTGCACTAAGGATGCCTCAGTCTGGTTTGGGGAAGTTGAAGTCACTCATGACAATAACCCTATTGCTTTTTACACCTCTCCCCAATCTGCAGAGAGCTGTACACTTAGTCAACTCCCTCATGACACCTTCAAGGGCCAATGTCTCCAAAAGGCAGCGAACATCATTAAGGACCCTGATCACCCAGGTCATGCACTCTTCTCATTGTCACCTTCAGGAAGGGGGCACCCAAACCTGAAGGAACACACTCAACAATTCTTCCTCCCCCTCTGCCATTTATTTTCTAAACAGACACTGAACCTACGAACAGGACCTCATCACTTTGACAAATACTTACTGTAATTCAGTTTTGTTTCTCTATTTATATTACATTGTATTGCTGCCATAAAGATAAATTTAATGACGTACGTGGCCATTCAGTGTTTTATTATTTCATACATTACTGTATTGTTAAATTTGTTTATCATGTACTTTTTTATTATAATTATTATTACTGTGTTTTTAAATGTTGCTGCTGTAACAGAATAATTTCCCGCTTAGGATCAATAAAGTTTTTAATATTATTATACAAAACCAGACTTTGCATGTCTGTTACACAAAAACCTGGTGAGTCGTGGGTGGGGCAGAGTGATTGCATCTTTCCTACTTTTGATAGGCTCAGCAGAGCTCTCACTATTATGTCCCCAACACAGTGAAGGGGGAAATGATAGAGAGGAAGACACCACACGAAATAGTAGGCCATTTGGCCCATTGTGCCTGCTATCCCGACAGGCAACTTAACTGCAGCACAAAAACAGGCCCTTCGGCCCACCAGTCCATGCTGACCTAGCCTTCTGCCCAGGGCCATCTACTGGCACTTGGGACCACATCCATATACCTAGGAGATCTAGGCCTCATATGGAGCCAGTGATCATTAATGGAGAATGTGTGGAGCAGGTTAAGACCTACAAGTATCTGGGAGTACAGTTGGACGAGAAGCTAGACTGGACTGCCAACACAGATGCCTTGTGCAGGAAGGCACAGAGTCGACTGTACTTCCTTAGAAGGTTGGCGTCATTCAATGTCTGCAGTGAGATGCTGAAGATGTTCTATAGGTCAGTTGTTGAGAGCGCCCTCTTCTTTGTGGTGGCGTGTTGGGGAGGAAGCATTAAGAAGAAGGACGCCTCACGTCTTAATAAGCTGATAAGGAAGGCGGGCTCTGTCGTGGGCAAAGTACTGGAGAGTTTAACATCGGTAGCTGAGCGAAGGGCGCTGAGTAGGCTACGGTCAATTATGGAAAACCCTGAACATCCTCTACATAGCACCATCCAGAGACAGAGAAGCAGTTTCAGCGACAGGTTACTGTCGATGCAATGCTCCTCAGACAGGATGAAGAGGTCAATACTCCCCAATGCCATTAGGCTTTACAATTCAACTGCCAGGACTTAAGAACTTTTTTTAAAGCTATTATTAATGCTTTTTGAGTTAGTGATTTAGATGCATATCATATTATTACTGAGTTAAGTATTGTATGTAATGAGTTTTTGCTACAAGTGTATGGGACATTGGAAAAAATGTTGAATTTCCCCATGGGGATGAATAAAGTATCTATCTATCTATCTATTTCTAAAGTGTGACAGTAGAACCCCTCCCGCTGGCAGCTCGTCCCACAGTTTCTGAACTCCGGAGCACTAGCCAAACTTTCCTCACAGGCCGCTGACCGACCACAGCAGTTTGCCCACACTCAGTTCGCCTTTCAGCCCGCGTCTCCCCTTGCAATTCTCGCTGTGGTGGCATCCTCGTCCCTCAGGCCTCATTCCCTCTTCACACCCACCCGGCCACATACCCGCGATCCCCTCACCCCTCTCACAGGGTCCGACAACCCCACCGTCCCGCTCCTCCAGCTACCTGTCGACTTCGGGGTCGGGGTCGCGGTCTCCTCAATACGCTGCGCGTTGCTGCTCTCCTCGGCCGCGGCCATGTTCCCCTCTTACGCCGACGCTCCAGCTGCTTTGTGTCGGACGGCCGCCGCTCCGCCACACCCCGTCATGTCCCCCGGCCACGTTTACGCACCAGCACCTGCACCCCCCGCCGTTCGGGAGGAACAGCCGCACACTAGTCCTCCCACGTGCTCCACAGCGCCCCCAGCCGTTCGGGAGGAACAGCCGCACACTAGTCCTCCCACGTGCTCCACAGCGCCCCCGGCCGTCCTCCCACGTGCTCCACAGCGCTCCTTCCTTCCCGGCTCCCACGCCCCCGTTCCGAGCGGAACAACCCGTAATAAATCCACGTCATCAAAAACGCCGACACGCGCAAGACTAACCTGGAGCAAAGAGCCGACAGAATACCGCAGCACAACGCCCCAGCATGGTGAACGGAGCGCAGCCAGGAGGACGGACTGCCGCGACCGACAAACCCGCATTACAGCGCTGCCGCGACCCTCCCGCAAAGTTACAGTCACCCGAACGTACGCGCACCGCCTGTCGCGGAGTCAAAGCGTCTGCGACACGCATGCGCAGCAGCACCACCTGCGGCCATTCGGTCCATCTCAGCCCCATTCTCTTGCCTTTTCCCTGTAACCGTTAACGTCCTGCTTAACCAATGACCTGTAAAACTCCGCCTTAAATACACCCAAATGTCTTTTACAATAAACTTCAGATTCACCACCCTCTGCTAAAGAAACTCCTCCTCATCTCTATTCTAAATGGATGACCCTCTATCTGGTCCGAGACTCACCCACTCCAGGAAACATAGTCTCCATGTCCACTCTATCTAGGCCTTTCAATATTCAATACGTTTCAATGAGACTTTCTGCCCGCACCACCATTCTTCTAAACTGCAACAAGTCAAGGTCAGAGCCATCTGGAATCATTCTCGTGAATCTCCTCTGGACCCTCTCCAAAGACAGCACATCCTTTCTTAGATAAGGGGATCACAATGCTCCAAGTGCAGTCTGACTAAAGCCTCGGCACTCCACCCTACTCCTCTCAAATGAACGCTAACATCGCATTTGTCTTCCTTACCATTGATTCAGCCTACAATTCAACACTTAGGGAATCCTACACGAGGACTCCCGACATACAGTGAGGAAACTCAGCGAGTCGGGCAGCATCCATGGAAGTAAACACACTGTCGACGTTTCGGGCCGAGACCTTTTGTTTTCGGGATTCAAGGCTGATTTCTGAATTTGCTCCCCGTTCAGAAAATAATCTAGAGTTCAACAGGTGGGTTGGCAAGATATGAGATAATCACTTTATTATTGTAATTAATTATGAGACACAGGAGATGCATGCAATAATTAATTCATTTCTCAAATTAAACCTGTAATTCCCGAGATGCCCACTTTGCTAGCGAGCACCAACCCCCACCTCTCCACCACCCCCCCAGGGGAGGGGGCGATATCTGGGAGCCACTGCTTCCAGTTGCACTTGGTGTGCTGTGTCTGGTTCCCGTCACCCTCTCGAAAGAAGAACGTAGTTAAAATGGAAAGAGCGCAGAGAAGATTTACGAGCATCTTTCCCGGACACGAGGGCCTGAGTTTTAGGGGGAGGAAGGTCAGGTAGGGTCTATCTTCCTTGGAACGTCAGAGGAGGGGCGATGTTATAGAAACTTTTAAAAATGCGTTCCACCAGCATTTTGTGTGTGTTGCTTGAATTTCCAGCGTCTGCAGATTTCCTCGTGTTTGCTGATCGATAAAGTGGACCGCCTTTTCCCCAGGGTGGGGGAGCCCAAATCCATGGGGTATAACAGTGGGCGGGGCACTGGACACCATCAGAATAAGCTGCGGAAAGTAGTAAACAGCCGTCTCCACCGTTAAGGACCCACATCAAATAGGACATGTCCTCTTCTCATTGGTACCGCCAGGAAGGAGGTTCAGGAGCCTGAAGACACACACTCAATGATTCAGGAACACCTTCTGCCCCTCTGCCATCAGATTTCTGAATGGACATCGAACCCATGAACACTACCTCACGACTCTTGTTGTAATACTTGTTTAATTTAGCTTTTTTAAATAAATATTCGCTGTAATTAAGTTTGTATTACGTTTTGCAATGCTCTGCTGCCGGACGACACATCGTAAACCTGATTCCTAAGTGAGGGGGATAGACTAAACCGAGACCTTCATCACCCAGAGGGTGGTGAGTGTATGGAGTTGGGATCATTTAGGAGGCTCCTGGATAGGTGCGTGGAGTGGCGGAGCGTGGAGGGGTATGGACCAGACGTGTGAATTTGGGACTATCTGGGTGGGCACCGACACTAGATGGGCCGAGGGGCCTGTGTTGTTCTGTAACTCAGTGGGACGAGTAGCACATCGCGGACGGGGCGGGGGAATTGTCCCGGTGAAGGGTTTCGACCCTAAATGTCGGCGGTTCCTTTCCTCCCATAGCCGCTGCTCGGCCCGTCGCTCCCGATTCCGGCGCCGTTCCGCGTGAATCACCGTCTCCTCGCTAGCCGGTGAACCACAGGATCGCACAGCCCCAGGCCGTTCAGCCCGTCATTCCACTCCCTCCGCGGCTAACCCGAGGCGCCGACCCCAGACGATCGCCCGCTTTCCCGCTCGGCCCGGGAACTCCCGCTCATCCTCGGCGGCTGCGGGAGGGCGTGCGAGTCCGAAAACAGGCGCAAGGAGGGGCCTGGGCCAGACGGGGCCGGCTTCGATGGGCACGGACATGTTGGACAATGCTGGCGCTAGTTCAGAGTTTGTCACCCTTTACTACTGAGATTCTGTACAGGGGGCGCTGGCAGCGGACGGGACCCAGCTCACGTAACAAGGGATGCAGAGCAGTACGGGGTGGGCGAGGCGCCACGGTCCCGGGCAGGGCACTGAAAAGAGGGTTCGGGGAATACAGATCCACGTGGCTTTCGGTACAGTGACCCGTTGGGATGTTGAAGATGTGAGGCCTAATTTGGAGTATTGTATGCAGTCCTGCTCACCCGCCTACTGGAAAAACGCCAATAATTCTGTAAGGGTGCAGAAATAATTCACACGGATGTTGCTGGGACCCGAGGATCTGAATGATAAGGAAAGATTGAATAGGACTTTATTCCCTGGAACGTGGGAGAATTGAGAGGTATACGAAATCTTGAGGGATATAGCTGGGGTAAATGCAAGTAGGCTTTTTCTACTGAGGCTGGGTGAGGAGATGGTAGGGGAACATGAGGGGAAAGCACTCTGGTGTGGAGAGTGGAACCAGCTGCCAGGGGGGATCACAACACTTTGGTTAGGTACGTGGATGGGAGGGGTACGGGGGTCTGATCACAACACTTTGGTTAGGTACGTGGTTGGGAGGGGGATGGTCCAGGTGCAGAGGGATGGGACTGGGGAACAGTCAAGCACAAACGGGAAGGGACGAAAGGCACTGGTTAGTGAGGGTCACCTTACACAGATCCACACCGCCGGGCAGGATTAGGGTCACACGGGAGGGAAAGGGGCTCCTCTGCCCACAGGCCTCCAAAGCTCCCATACCCTGTCATACGCTCCCCTGCTGCCCACAACTTTTCAAACATTGTCTACCCTGCTGTCTGCAAGAACGCAGGGGTTTCAACAATGCAATGAAGATGTCTGTAGGTAACCCTGTGCATCGGCCATCTATCCCACAGAGTCCAATTTCACCCTCAGGAATTCACAAAACACAGCGGTTAGCGTAAGCAATCGGGGTGCAATTCCGGCAGCTGTCTGTGAAGAGCTAGTAGCGTCTCGGAGTGACTGGGTGAGTCGGTTTAGTGAGATATGGGCCTGCTATGTCGGTGCCAGTAGCAGAGTGACTTGACAGAGGCTGGCTGCCCTCAGCACAGACCTCGGGTCATGTTGGCATTTCGCTGCATGCTGTGACATAAAGCTAATCCTCATGCTTACTGCTACTAACCTAACAATACTCCCCTTCCTCCCTCTCTGGAGATCACTCGCTCATCCATTCCAGAATCCAATGTCTTCAAATGTCCCTAAACTGTTGGGACATTCACAATCGAACTCCAAAAAAAACCCTCTGAAACCACGGAATTAGTACTTAGTGCTATTTAAAAACTATTTGCTTTAATATTTTCAACCTCCTTGTTGAGATTTAACAGCTTCCAGCTGAATTTGAATCTCAGGGTTGAATATGGTGACATACATTTACTTTGATAATAAACTTTAATTTGAACTTGGAATTTAAATTCTCAAGAGATATATACTTATGAACAATCAGTTGGATTAGAGCGATCTGGCGTTCAACTCACTGCTCTGCCAGGTTTACTCGTCTCTGCATTGAACTGAGGCTGCAGTCTGCAGCTAACGGGCTCCTGGATGACTCGTTCCGTGCCCGTGGACTCACTCCCTTGAGCTTCAGTTCTGAACTTTTATTGTTTGCACTATTTGCTTTTTCCCTGCACATTGGGAGGTTCGACTTTTTAAAAAATTAAGTTCTATTGAGTTTTTTTTTGTTTTATGGTTGCCTTTAAGCATAATAGAAGTCGTTTGAATTAGGTGGAATTTTATGTTGTTTGTACATAATTTTATGTTGTTTTATGTTGGTGAGGCTGAATTTCAAGTATCGTGGCAGGCAATAGGTGGAAGGGGTGAGACCTACGTCGTAGGAAAGGACCATGGACCGTGGGAGAAAGTGAAGGAGAAGGGGCAACCAAGAGGTGATGGACAGCTGAGGAGGGAATGGGAGCGGGTAGCAATCACCAGATATTATAGAAATCAAAGTTCATGCAGTCAGGTTGGAGGCTACTCAGCTGGAATGAGTTGTTGCTCCTCCAACCCGAGTGTGGCCTCATTTTGGCGGTAGAGGGGACCATGGGCCACGTCAGAATGAGAATAGGAATTAGAATTGAAATGGGTGGCCACCAGGAAATCATATTGCAGGAGGTGCTCAACAAGGCACAATCTTCGTCAGGTCTCAGCAACGTCGAGGAGGTCAGACCAGCCTCAGTGGATGAGCCAGACAAGCCTCGCAGGGTCAGAAGGCCCTATTCCATGTTTTATTGCCAAATAAATAGAGAGATTTAAACTTTTGTTGAATGTCGGGAAACAGGAATAATCCTGGAAACTACGGAGTGCAATGAACTGCCTGAGCAAGTGGTGGGTGCCTTTTAGATTTCAATGTTTAAGAGGAGTTTGGTTGGTATGACTGTGGTCCGGGTGCAGGTTGATGGGAGAAGGCAGTTTAAATGGTTCGGCACGGACTGGATTGGCTGAAAGGCCAGTTTCTGTGACTCTCTGAAGGGTCGCTTCACCTGGAGGGACTGCCGCGGCCCTGAATGGTGGAGAGAGAAGATGCAGCTAATGTCCTGCATGCAGGGTGGAACTTTATCCCTGTTGTGACAGCCGGAAGAGTGGGTGAGGGTGGATGTACAACAAATGGGGATGCGAGCAGCAGCAATGGTGACGGAAGAAAATCCCTGTTCTTTGAAGGAGGACATCTCAGAATTCCCTAAAGGCTGGCTTACAGGTTTGAGTCAGTGGTGACGAGACAGAAGATGCAATGTTCACATCAATTTCTAAAGGACTGGAATATAAAAGCAAGTATGTGATATTGAGGCAGTGGTCAGAGTATTGTGCTGGCATTGAAAAGGATTCAGCAGAGGTACATGAGAAAGACAGGGTTACATTACGAGAGTGTTTGATGGCTCCGGGCCTGTACTCATTGGAATTCAGAAGACAAGGGAGTGGGGGAGAGGGGGGAAATCTCATTGAAACCTATAAAATGTTGAACTGCCTCAATAGAGTAGATGTGGAGAGGATGTTTCTCACAGGGGGTAAGTCTAGGACCAGAGTGCACAGCCTTAGAACAGAAGGATGTCCTTTTAGAACAGAGATGGAGGAATTTCCCTCGCCAGAGTGGAGAATCTGTGGAATTCACTGCCACTGTGGAGGCAAAGTCACTGGGAATATTTAAGGCAGAGGCTGATGGATTCCTGAGTAGGGGCATGAAGGGATACAGGAGGCAGGAGATTGGGCTGAGGGGGAAATGGATCAGCCACTGATATAATTGTGGAGCAGACTCGATGAGCCAAATTCTGCTCCTATATCTTTTGGTTGCCTGGTTCTAGAAGGGAAAGTCACTATTATTATTGGTAGTGGATTTCCCCTCATCCTTGCCTCCCAGTCCACCAGCCTCCACATTTAGCACATCGCTCTCCGTGACTTCCACCATCTCCGACAAGATCCTATCTCTAAGCACATCTCTCCCAACATTTCCTCCCCCACCTCCCAACTCTCCATTCTTCCTTTTGCCTGGCCCGTGTTTCAGGACACTGCAGTAATACCTATATAGACAATAGACAATAGGTGCAGAAGTAGACCATTCGGCCCTTCGAGCCTGCACTGCCATTTTGAGATCATGGCTGATCATCTACTATCAATACCCGGTTCCTGCCTTGTCCCCATATCCCTTGATTCCCCTATCCATAAGATACCTATCTAGCTCCTTCTTGAAAGCATCCAGAGAATTGGCCTCCACTACCTTCTGAGGCAGTGCATTCCAGACCCCCACAACTCTCTGGGAGAAGAAGTTTTTCCTTAACTCTGTCCTAAATGACCTACCCCTTATTCTCAAACCATGCCCTCTGGTACTGGACTCTCCCAGCATCTGGAACATATTTCCTGCCTCTATCTTGTCCAATCCCTTAATAATCTTATATGTTGCAATCAGATCCCCTCTCAATCTCCTTAATTCCAGCGTGTACAAGCCCAGTCTCTCTAACCTCTCTGCGTAAGACAGTCCAGACATCCCAGGAATTAACCTCGTGAATCTACGCTGCACTTCCTCTACAGCCAGGATGTCCTTCCTTAACCCTGGAGACCAAAACTCTACACAATACTCCAGGTGTGGTCTCACCAGGGCTCTGTACAAATGCAAGAGGATTTCCTTGCTCTTGTACTCAATTCCCTTTGTAATAAAGGCCAACATTCCATTAGCCTTCTTCACTGCCTGCTGCACTTTCACCTTCAGTGACTGATGAACAAGGACTCCAAGATCTCTTTGTATTACTCCCTTACCCAACTCTATACCGTTCAGATAATAATCTGCCTTCCTGTTCTTACTCCCAAAGTGGATAACCTCACACTTATTCACATTAAACGTCATCTGCCAAGTATCTGCCCACTCACCCAGCCTATCCAAGTCACCCTGAATTCTCCTAACATCCTCATCACATGTCAATATAGGGAGACTTAACAGAAGAACAGGCCCTGTTTGCTGAACACAACAAATTAAACCAATTCTTTGCATAGGATCTATCTTTCTATTTCTTGTTATCCTCTCAAAGAAGCCTCTTAACCCTCTATTATACTTGCACATTCCGGGCACCTACTGCTCTCCATTACAAAAACCCGCACTGCACATCTCCTCACCTTAAATACACGTCCTCCTGTGCTTGATGTGAGTCGACACATCAGAATAACTGGAGCAAAGCACCCATCCCTCATTCCTCTAACCCTTTCCTGTCCACGTGTCCGAGTACCTGCCTCAACCCCTCGGGCAGCGCAATGCGTGGACCATCCTCTGGGTGAAAGGGTAGCATATGAACAGTGAGGGGGGAGGGAAGAGAGCTGGATGAAGGAAATGCAAACCACCCTGTTAGGCAGCTAAACAAATGCAGAGATATCAATCCCCCTGCCCCCCACCCCGCAAGGGGCAAAATACAGATTTGTAAATTGAGACATTTGGTGCTTGTGCTTTGCCTGAGGTGTCAATGGGGCAAAGTTCCTGCCCCCCGGGGTGTTGACTGAACTGACAAATCCTCTGCCTTGAAGCAGACTCGTCACTGAATACGGACCCCGGGACTCAATGCTTCCACAATTGGAAGATTGAATAGTTTAGGACTTTATTCTGTTGAATGTATGAATGTAGAAGATGGAGGGGAGATTTGATAGAGGTGTATATAAAATTCTGACAGGTTGCAGAGTGGAGATGTCCCTCTGCCAGCCTGTGGGTCACCCTGGGCAAGGTGTAGCATGAGGGTCACGTGAAGCCGTGGGGGCAGGTGGTGGATGGCTGGACGAACAGCTGGTGAATATCACAGTCCTGGTTATGCGATCACTGGCAATCTCTGGACTATTGATAATGGCTGGGGTCACCTGTTTAGTAAAGACACTGCCCAGGTAAATCACTGCTGGAGAAACATTTGCCAAGTGGTCACGCATCATACGGCACGGCACAGAATGAGGATAGAAGATTACCAGGGAAATAGAAAGCGTAAATGCAAACAGGCCCTGGGGTTAGGTGCCACAACTAGAGGCCATGGGTTGAGGGTGAAAGGCAAAACGCTTGAGGAACACGAGGGGAAGCAGCTTCACTCAGAGGATGGTGAGAGTGCGGACAAACAGCCAACACAAGTGGTGCATGTGAGCCCGATTTTAAGAGAAGCTTGGATGGTTACACAGTAGGGTTATAGAGGGCAGTGGTCCGAGTGCAGGTCGATGGGAGTGAGCAGTTCAAATGGTTCAGCAGGGACTAGATGGGCCGAAGTGCCTGCTTCTTTCCGTGCTGTACTTTTCTATGACTCTAAGTCGTGAGCGCTTGGCCAGAGTCCACTCTGACCCCATCTAACAGGGCCCTAGTGAGCTGGATCTCAAATGACCATGAAGATGGAAACACACTCCTGTCTACTTCAGTAAGCTGGCCACTGACTTCAGGAAGTGGGGGGGGGGGGGGGGGGGGGGGCGGCAATGCTCCTGTCTACATCAACGGTGTTGAGATCAAGTGAGAGAGCTTCAAGTTCCCATCATCAATAACCTGTCCAGGAAAGCTCACCAACACCTCTCCCTCCTCAGGAGGCAAAGGAATTCACCATGCCCATTTCCCTCTCCTGCCTTCCCCCCACAGCCTTTCACACCCTGACTGATCAAGAACCTATCAACCTCCTTCTTTAAAAACACCCAAAGGCCTGGCATCCACAGCCACCTGTGACAATGAGTTCCAGCTGGATATAAATCCCTCCTCGCTTTTCTAAATGGATGTCCCTCTATTCTGAGTCTGTGCCCTCTGCTCCTAGGCTCCCCCGCCACCAAAGGAAACATCCTCTTCACATCCACTCTATCTGGGCCTTTCAATATTCAGTCAGTTTCATTGAGACCCTGCCCCACTCATTCTTCGAAATTCCAGCGAGTACAGGGCCAGATTGCTCTGATATGATAAGCCTGGTGTGCTGCCCGCCTGTGTGTGTAGTTTTTCACTGATTCTATTGCTGTTCTACTGTGAATGTCAGCATCAGGGTAGTACATGGTGACATATGCACTTTGATTGTAAATTTACTTTGAACTTTGGACAATGGGGTGATGCTAACTGGCCTGCATCAAACCAGACAGGGTCACAGGTTTCGTTATCAATCGATAGTTGGAATGGTACCAGAGTCAGCCCTGACAACATAAATTTTGGGTATCTGGGATCTCAATCCCTGAAAAGCTTTCAGACCATCTGTATGAATTACATTGTCCCAGCAGAGGTGTTAAAACATTCAGGGATATGAACCCACTATAGATATGTAATTCAAAGGAAGCATAGCCAACCCAAAACGATGTTATTGTAACTATTGAAACTGTATTCGATCACCTGCTGTAGCCGTTGATCTTCAGGGTATAAGAACGTGATCGGCTTTTGGGCCTGTGAGACTCTGCAGAATGTTGTGATGAACAGCAGCTTCTCTGTGGGGACTCAGATCAGAGTCATGTCACCCGTCACCGTGCAAAACTGAAGAGCTGTGGACACATCAGAGAAACCAGCCACCCTGCCACAGACTGCCCACTCCTCGTTGCCTCAGTAGAGAAGCCACACTGGACATTCTCCCCTCTCCCATCGGGCGGAAGATACAAAAGCCTGAAAGCTCGTTCCACCAGGCTCGAGGACAGCTTCTACCCTGCTGTTAACAGACTATTGAGTGGCCCCCCAGGACGGTAAGATGGACTCTTGACCTTGTTCTACCTCAATACACTGTGTAATGATCTGATCTGTAAGGACAGTGTGAGACAAGCTCTTCACTGTATCTTGGTAGCTGTGACAATAATGAACCAGCTCCAGTCCATGTTAACAGACCAGCCTTGGGCCTGCAATGGCTGTTGGGGATATCCATCCAGTGCCCACACCCTCTCCAGTCAGGCAATAGAGGTGGGGCCAGGGCAGAGGATAGAGAGGGAACACACTCAGCAAGCTGCCGCCACCCCTCGACGTCTTCATCTCCTGAATCAAGATGCACCCCACCCCCCCCACTGCCTCTCACACCCCCGACGGAGCAGAGAACAGAGCCAAACCAGTAACACAAAATTATATTTCCGAAGACGGCAGGTCAGTATTGTGGTGGGTGCAACATTATTCCATGGCTTCTCTGTACATGCATCTAGTCAATAAAAGAAAAGTCTCTTGTGCCTAGCACGGTGGGGGGGGGGGGAGGCAGTGTGTGGGCTGGGGAAGGAGGTCAGGACAGGGTGGGGTAGGGGGCAGTCCATCAGCTGTGGTCTGGTGAAGATTCTCTGTGGGGCTCCCTGCTCTTCTTCATACTGTCCAGGTACTCCTGCTGGGACACAGCCAGCACTGAGGCGAGAATCTCGTCATCCTCCCAGTCAGCCAGGCCTGGGGTGTGAGGGAGGGGGAGGAGGGGAGGGGAGGAAGAGAGAGGGGGGAGGGAGAAGAGGATGAGGAGGAAGAGACAAAGCTGTGGTTAAAACTAATGATACCAATTTAGTTACTTCAGCTGCCAACCCCCGTCAGTATGCGTGCATGTCTGTGAGTGAGTGTGTGTCTACATGAGTGAGTGAGTTTGAGAGTGTGTACGTGTGTGTCTGTGTGATTGGGAGAGAGGGAGACCATGAGAGTGAGAGAGTCAGAGTGTGAAAGAGAGTGAGATTTGAAGCTCCTGTGTGTCTGAGTGCGTGAGATTGGTTGTTCGTGTGTGTGATTGGTTGTTCCTGTGAGTCTAAGTGGGTGTGATTGGTTGTTCCTGTGAGTCTAAGTGGGTGTGATTGGTTGTTCCTGTGAGTCTGAGTGTGTGTGATTGGCTACTTCTCCCATGCCCTCGCGGTCACACCTCAGAGGGCCGGACCCACTGACCGACAGACCCGCCCAGCCACCCTGCAGACTGAGCAACGACCCCACCCCCCCACCGCCCTGTTTTGGCCTGCGCACCACCCTCCCACTCACCGAAGGCGGTGGGCGACATCTGCTGCATGATGGCGCGACAGTCGAGGGTGGGACACAGCGACACGGCCGGGGATGAGACCCGCTCTCCGCCCGAGGACATTTGTCTGCTGGTTCCTGCAGAGGGACACAGCACAGGGCATGGGATGGTGCCTGACAGACCCCGGGGAGAGGGGAGGGGTGTGAGGGTGGTGTTACGAAGGATGAACAGCTCTGATGGGCAGAAGGGTGCAAGGTTGCCCATGTCCCCCTCCCCTGGGAGAATTACAAACCATTACTGTTGCCAGGCTGCTAATGAGAGAGAAAGAAGTGGAACAAAACATACTGGGACTGGAACATTTGCTTCAGACAAGGGAGAGATAACACCGGGGGAGAGAGACCATATTATGACTCCTGTAAGACTTACGGCTCCGGAGAAGGCTGTTTACTTTGTACTATTCTGTTCATTAAAATTCCTCAGTGGACAGCCGGAGTGGGCTGGTTTGATGGGCTAAGCCATTCAAAACTGATTGACATCTGAGACCCCGTGAGTAGGGATAAAAGTGAGGTCTGGGGAGACACCCCTCAGACGCACCAAGAGATGCAACAAGAGACACACTAGTGTGCACTGCTTAAGTGTTGGAACCCACGAGAAAGTGTGGGGCATCGGAGACCGAACGAAGGATCGGTCAATTTTAACTCACAATGTTTATAGCGAGGCCAGTGGGGGCTTGTGTGTGTGTCCACCCTTGCCTGGGTGACGAGTCCACCATAGAAGAACGGTCTAGCTAAAGGACAGAGGGGTCATACCTGAATGGCCACAACAACACATCGACGGATCAAGAATATAAAGGAAGGTTTGACTGGCTGTCACTGTTTGCTCTCTTTCTCTCTCTCTCTCCCCAACAATTACAACACATCGACCAACAACTACCTCAGCCTGTATGAACTGAACTTTATATTCACATATAGCAATTCATTATCCCCTAGACATCTATAGAGCTTGTTTATTATTGATTATTATTATATCCACACTTTTAGGTTTAGTATTGCTAACGTGTATTATCTGTATATTTGCATTGTTGATATTGATTTGTACATTTTACTAATAAACATTGTTTGGAAAATAGTACCAGACTCCAACGGGCACTTCTATCTTTGCTAGTAAGACACCCAGTTAAGGGGCACGTAACAAATTGGGGGCTCGTCCAGGATTTGATACCAAATTGGGGGGCCAGTGAAGCGGGCTATAAGTCCATTATTTGATCTGGTTGCGTGGGTAACCAGACGGGAAACCAGCAGAGATGGACATTGTCAAATTTTTAAAAGACCCGACTGCGGGGGCATTAGAGTTTGCCAGGAGGGCTGACTTGGTGAATATTGCAAAAGGTTTAAATCTCCCAGAGGTGAAGTCGTCAATGAAAAAGTGGGAGATACAGAGGGCCATAGCCCAGTATTATATATCCAAGGATGTATTCACACCTGATGCATTGAACCTGTTCTCTGAAAAGAAATCAGTTGTTGGGGTGGCTCAGTTAGAGATGGAAAAAATAAGGTTGGAGACGGAGAAGAGGAAAATGGAGTATGAGATCCTGCTAAAGGAGTTGGAGGCGAAAAGGGAGAAAGAAAGAGCTGAGTTGGTTGAGAAGGAGAAGCAGAGGGAGCATGAACAGGTTAAAACAGCTGGAAGCAGAGGAGGAAGAAAGGAAAGCTGAAAGGAGAATGGAGGAAGCTGAAAAACAACGGCAGTTTGAGAGGGAGAGATGGCAACATGTGGGTAGCGGGGCAGACCGAGAGGAGAAGTTTAATGTTAGTAGGGAGTTTAGGTTAGTACCTCCGTTCGAGGAGACGGATGTTGATAGTTACTTCTTGCATTTTGAAAAGGTGGCAGTGAATCAGAAGTGACCCAGAGATCAGTGGGTGGCGTTGTTACAAAGTGCATTAAAAAGTACGGCTCAATGGGCATATGCGGCATTGTCCATGGACGAGTCTGAGGATTATGAGGAAGTAAAAGAGGCTATCCTTCGGGCCAATGAGTTGGTACTGAAGCGTATAGACAAAAATTCAGAGATTTAAAGAAACTGTGGAATCAGACGTATGCAGAGTTTGCCTATGAGAAGGGTGTGCTCTTGGATCACTGGTGTGCTGCAGAAAAGGTGGAGGAGGATTTCCATCATTTCAGAGAGTTAATTCTGATTGAGGAATTTAAAGGTTGTGTTTCGGATAATATCCGGATGTATCTGAACGAGAAGACAAATAAGTCTATATCGGAATTTGCCAGGTTCACAGACGAATATGCCCTAACCCACAAGACAAAGTTTTCCTCAAATAAGAGTTACCAGAAAGGCAGTAGGGACGGTAAAGAAAGTCCACCGGCTAAGGTAGAGAATAAGCCGGGAGCTAGTGGTAAAGGTAAGGAGGACAAGCAGGCTGGCAGGAAAGTTCCTGGCTTGACCTGTTATAGTTGTGGAATGGTTGGTCATATTGCATCTAAGTGCTTTGCTCCGAAGAAGGAAACAGGAAAAGGGAAAACGGCAATCCCTACAGGGTGTATTGAGTTGATCAGCAAATCGACGAGGAAGGCAAAGGTAGATAAGAGTACGAGAGGGGCGTGAGAAATTTATTTTAGAAGGGACGGTGTCTGTGAAAGAAGGAGAGACCCCAGTTCCAGTGAGAATCTGGAGAGATACTGGGGCTGATCAGTCATTGATCCTAAGTAAGGTGCTAGATTTCGGTCCTGAGACTGGAGAGGTAGTTTTAAGAGGTATAGGAAAAGGGACAGAAGCTGTGCCTTTGCATGGGATCATTTTAAAATGTGACCTGGTATCTGGACCAGTCGAAGTAGGGGTGCGGTCAGAATTACCGAGAGACAGCGTGGACGTCCTTCTTGGTAATGATTTAGCAGGTGGTGAGGTGTGGTCAGCAGTGAAACTGACAAGCAAGCCTGTGAGTGCTGAGGACCCGCCCCTGGATTCTAAGATCTATCCCGCATGCGCAATCACTCGCAGCATGTCGAGAAAGGCGGCTGAGAAAGAGGACAGTTTAAATGAGTCCAGTGTTGATTTGGCTGAGACATTTTTACTGACCCTGTACCAAGACGGGTAAGGGGATGGTAAAGCAGAGAATAGGGAGGTGAAAGAGAATAAAGGAGAGGAGGTAGAGCTACCCTTAGCCAAGAGGGAATTTATAGAGGCACAGAGTAAAGATGAGAAACAAATTAGGCAGTTAGAAGGTCCAGGGTTGGACATGGATGATCTGTCTGGCTTGACAGAGCAGTTTGAAGTTGAAAAATTTAGATGTGTTCCCGATAATGATATAAGGGCAGTTCTAGATGAAAAGGATGCCATTACCTTGAAGGAGTCTGCTGGGTTAGCAGATGAAGTTGTTTTAACCCGCAGCGTTGAGTTTACTCCGGAAGGGAGTTGCTCAGAGAGTAACTGGGAGGATCAGGGGAACTTAGAATTTGAAAAAGGGACTGGTATGGAAAGCCTGGAAGAGGTAAATGTCCCGTTTCAGGATGTTCAAGATGTGGATGCACATGGTACTGAACCTAGTATTGAAACTCAGGAAAAGTCTGAGGTATCTGATTTAGTTGAAAAGGAATGCAGTCCTTTTGGGTCAGATGGACTTGGTTCGTGAAGAAAGGTGAACTCTCCTTGGTACCAGTGGAGAGTGAGAATTCTCAGTTGTTTGTGTTAGGTGTGTTAGAAGTTAGTGAGGAGATGAAAGGTGGTGATGTGAATATTATTGAAGGAGAAGGGAAAAGTGTTGTTCCTAAATTGAATAAAGAAAATTTAAAGTCTGGATTGGTTTTAGAAGCAGTAACCAGGCTGAAGGAACAATGGCTTGTTAACAAGGTGCCTGTGAATCAATTAGTTTGTTTTGGAATTTAAAGGTAAACAACTCGCTGATGTTATTCAGGGATGTGATTTGGAGGGACAGAACCAAAAGTGGTGTTTTAACAAAGAGGAATCACTTGCAGCTGTTAAACTGAAAACTAATAGAATGAAGGGTCCTGGAGATAAAATTAATGACTTGCTCAAAAATAAAGAATTGTGTGGAAGTTCAGAAAATGGGCTAAGTTTGGAAAACATTGGTGATAAGATAACTCCTATGAAAGGAGTATGTGAAAGCCTATTCCACACTGGTGAGCAAGCTAACCATGTGAGAGTTAAGTGGAAAAGGGGCAAAGGTTAACAAAATGCCACTTTGAATAACAGGATCTGGTTTTGAGGGAATTTGACAAAGCATGTAAATAATAAAGACAACATCATGGAAGATTGACTGTTAAGTTTAAAAGTAAAATAGAGATTAGTATTTGCACAAACTTTTGTAATGTACTATATTATAATCACACATGTATTAGTTCACATTTTGTAATATACACTTAAGCTAAAATCACAACCCTTTAGATTTTTTTGCTGACAAAAGGAAAAAAAAAATAGGTGGTTATTAATTTGGAGTCTGATGCTACAAGAGTTTGATATTCAGATACAACATATTAAAGGAAGTGACAATGTAATCGCTGACTGTTTATCTAGATGCTAAGTGAAGGTATATCTGTGTTACCTTTGTAGTTAAAAACAATTCTGTATTTTGTTAGATTCTGTAATCTTGTAAAACGCTGTACTAGTTAATTTTCCCCTTTGGTGAAAATTCCTAGAAGAATGGGGGTGTTACGAAGGATGAACAGCTCTGATGGGCAGAAGGGTGCAAGGTTGCCCATGTCCCCCTCCCCTGGGAGAATTACAAACCATTACTGTTGCCAGGCTGCTAATGAGAGAGAAAGAGATGGAACAAGACATACTGGGACTGGAACAATTGCTTCAGACAAGGGAGAGATAACACCGGGGAAGAGAGAACATATTATGACTCCTGTTAAGACTTACGGCTCCGGAGAGGGCTGTTCACTTTGTACTATTCTGTTCATTAAAATTCCTCAGTGGACAGCCGGAGTGGGCTGGTTTGATGGGCTAAGCCATTCAAAAGTGATTGACACCTGAGACCCCGTGAGTAGGGATAAAAGTGAGGTCTGGGGAGACACCCCTCAGACGCACCAAGAGACACACTAGTGTGCACTGCTTAAGTGTTGGAACCCACGAGAAAAGTGGGGGGCATCAGAGACCGAACGAAGGATCGGTCAATTTTAACTCACAGTGTTTATAGCGAGGCCGGTGGGGGCTTGTGTGTATGTCCACCCTTGCCTGGGTGACGAGTCCACCATAGAAGAACAGTCTAGCTAAAGGACAGAGGGATCATACCTGAATGGCCACAACAATACATCAATGGATCAAGATCGTAAAGGAAGGTTTGACTGGCTGTCACTGTTTGCTCTCTTTCTCTCTCTCTCTCCCCAACAATTACAACACATCGACCAACAACTACCTCAGCCTGTATGAACTGAACTTTATATTCACATATGACAATTCATTATCCCCCTAGACATCGATAGAGCTTGATTATTATTGATTATTATTATATCCACACTTTTAGGTTTAGTATTGCTAACGTGTATTATCTGTATATTTGCATTGTTGATATTGATTTGTATATTTTACTAATAAACACTGTTTGGAAAATAGTACCAGACTCCAACGGACACTTCTATCTTTGCTGGTAAGACACCCAGTTACGGGTACGTAACAGTGGGGGGGGGGGGGGGGGGGGGGTGGTGACAGCGGAGGGTAAGCGACTACTCACCTGGTGCACAGGGCGAGGGGGGCTTGCCGAGGGCCAGCGCGACAGCGGTGCTGGGGGAGGGGGGCTTGCCGCCGGCGTCTGGGTGGGGCTCGAGGTGCTCGGGTGAGGAGGCAGTGCTGCGTTGCCGAGGTGACCGTCCGCTCCACTCCTCCAGGCCGGAACTGGCCGCTGCTGTGGCCGAACTACAGGTGGCCGAGGCTTTCCGGGGCTGTTGGGAAAAAGGCAGGTCAGTGAGAACGAGGGGAGGGGGAGGAATCGGTGTTACCCCATCAGCACTCCCCTCTCTACAGGGTCACACCCTTCCGGTGGGCTACAACTCCCCCCCCCCCACAGGTTTACGCCGTCATTTCCCCTTGTTACTCCACCATGAACCCATCTGGGTGGGCTTACACCAGCGAACGGTCCGCTTCACACAGGATCAAACCACACCACCCACTGTCCGTGGGGTAACGTCGGGTTAGATCATCTCTGTCCCCTCCCTGCTGACCTGTCGGGCCTGCTTCTCCTGGTCACGCAGCCACTGCAGGTAGGACTCGCGGGCCACCTGCTCCTCGATGGCCTCGTTCGTCGCCTCCCAGTCGGTCGCCCGCTTCTTGTCCTCCAGCATCTGCTGCTCGATCCATGACTCCTCCGATGTCTTGATGGCGTTCTTCATCAGCGACTGGTCTGCGGACTGAGGGACGGCGGACAGTGAGCGGGCACGCTATCCCGACAGGGCCCCCGTATTGCCTTAAACTCCCCCCCCCCCCCACCCCACAGAGGCTGACAATGCCGAGCCTGATGCTCGGGCAGAGTCCGGCTGGATGCAGAAAATATTAGGACAGGTGCGTTGCGGGAGGGTGGGCCTGGCGGTTCAGAACCTCGTCACGCCTACCTCGCCATGAATCTGCAGCCAGGCAATAACACGGGGATACTGCGTCTTAGCTGTCTACACGACACACAAGCCAGGGCAGTAACATGGGGTAGACCATGGACACACAAGCCAGGGCAGTAACACGGGGTAGACCATGGACACACAAGCCAGGGCAGTAACACGGGGTAGACCATGGACACACAAGCCAGGGCAGTAACACGGGGTAGACCATGGACACACAAGCCAGAGCAGAAACACGGGGTAGACCATGGACACACAAGCCAGGGCAGTAACATGGGTAGACCATGGACACACAAGCCAGGGCAGAAACATGGGGTAGACCTTGGACACACAAGCCAGGGAGCAGAAGCTGTTCAGGCCACGCAGCAGGCTCCCTGTGACAGTGAGGTCCATCAGTAGGGAGGGAGGCTCGTGGCTCTGATCAGCACACACAAAACGCTGCAGCAACTCAGCAGGTCAGCCGGCGTCTGCGGAGGGGAATAAAGGATCGAGATTTCGGGCTAAGATGCTCTACAGACGCTGCCTGACCTGCTTGGCTCCTCCAGCTCGAGATCTGCAACACCTGCAGAGTCTCCTGTCTGCGTCTGTGTCTTCAACTGCAGGTCTGGAAACTCGTTCAACGTTCTGAGTGATCTCCCCCTCAGGCAGAGAGTTCCCAATTCCAAAAAACCCTCCTCAAAGCTACAAAATCCGGGTTATTCAGTCCTGGTTTCCTCACTATAAGGAGGATGTGGAAGCTTTAGGGAGGGTGCAGGGGAGTTTCACCTGGATGCTGCCTGGATTAGACAGCATGTCTTATGAAGATAGGTTGAGCGAGCTACAGTTCTTCTCTTTGGAGAGGAGGATGAGAGGTGACTTGATAGAGGTGTACAAGATGATGAGAGGCATAGTTCAAGTGGACAGCCCGAGACCTTTTCCCCAGGGTGGCAATGACTAATAGAAGGGGGCATAATTTTATGGTGATTGGATTAAAGGGGGGGATGTCAGAGGTAGTTTTTTTTTAAAAAACAGAGTGGTGAGTGCGTGGAACGGCCTGCCAGGAGTGGTGGTCAAGACAGATACATTAGGGGCATTTACCTCTTAGATAGGCATCTAGATAATAGAAAAATGGAGGTGCAAGTGGGAGGGAAAGGTCAGATTGATCTTTGGGTTGGTTTAGAAGTCAGCACAACATGGTGGGCAGTGTCCTATACCAAAACCGTGCCAGGTCGATGGAGTGGAAAGAATCGAGCAGGGGATTGGCACAGTTGGGCACCTTGGAAAGGGCCTGCTCTGAAGTTCACTGCAGGTGCATTCCACCTACCTACACGCCTCCACAGAGGAGCACAGGTAGGGTGAATGCTCTTGGGCGGGGTCTCCAAAATCAGTTCACTATCGTCACAGGTACCAAAGGTACACTGACGATCTTTCGTTTTGTGTGCATCCATACAGATCATTCACACATTATATCGGAGGCAGAGGGATTGGCATGGTAAAGGATGGCATCAAATCATTAGAAAGATGTGACCTAGGAATGGAAGATGTTGAATTCTTGTGGGTTGTGTTAAGAAACTACAAGTGTGAAAAGTCTCTGATTTCAGTTATATACAGGCCTCCAAACAGTAGCTACAGAACACGATGGGAAATAGAAAAGGCGAGTCAAAAGGACAATGTTATGATAGTCATGATTGGGAAGGTCAGGATCTCAAGAGAGTGAATTTGTTGAATGCCTAGAAGATGGCTTTTTAGAGCAGTTTGTCGTGGAGCCTACTAGGGGATCAGCTATACTGGATTGGGTGTTGTGTGATGAACCAGGGGTGATTAGGGAGCTTAAGGTAAAAGGAACTCTTAGCAGTCAGTGATCAGAATATGATTAGTTCAACTTGAAAGTTGATGGGGAGAAAGTAAAGTCTGACGTAGCAGTATTTCAGTGGAGTAAAGGAAATTACAGGGGTATGAGAGAGGAGCTGGCCAAAGTAAATTGGAAGGAGATGCTGGCAGGGAAGACAGCAGAGCAGCAATGGTGTGAGTTTCTGGGAAAAATGAGGAAAGTGCAGGATAGATATATTCCAAAAATAAAGAAATACTCAAATGGCAAAATAGTACAACCGTGGCTGACAAGGGAAGTCAAAGCTAATGTAAAAGCAAAAGAAAGGGCATACAGCAAAGCAAAAATTAGCAGAAAGATAGAGGATTGGTTAGTTTTAAAAATCCTACAGAGAGCAACTATGAGAATCATTAGGAGAAAAATGATAAAATATGAAAGCAAGCTAGCAAACAGTATGGAAATGGATAGAAAAAGCTTTTTCAAGTAAAAAATAAGAGAGATGAGAGTGGATATTGGACCAGTAGACAATGAGGCCGGAGAAATAATAACAGGGAAAAGGAGATGATAGATGAACGAAATGCGTATTTTGCATCAGTTTTCATAGTGGAAGACACTAGCAGTGTGGGTGTTGAAGAGTGTGAGGGAAGAGAAGTGAGTGCAGTTACTATTACAAGGGAGAAGGTGCTCAAAAAGTTGAAAGACCTAAAGGTGCACAAGTCAACCGGATCAGAGGAACTGCATCCTCGGGTTCTGAAAGAGGTAGCGTTGGAGACCGTGGAGGCATTAGAAATGATCTTTCAAAAAGCATTGGACTCTGGCATGGTGCCAGAGGACTGAAAAATTGTAATTGTCATTCCATTCTTTGAGAAAGGAGGAAGGCAGCAGAAAAGAAATTATAGACCAGTTAGCTTGACCTCAGTGGTTCGGAAGATGTTGGAGTCAATTGTTAAGGATGAGGTGATGGAGTACTTGGTGACAGAGGACAAGATAGGACAAAGTCAGTATGGTTTTCTAAAGGGAAAATCTTGCCTGACAGACCTGTTTGAATCCTTTGAGGAGATTACAAGCAGGATAGATAACGGGGATGTAGTGGATGTTATACATTTGGATTTTCAGAAGGCCTTTGACAAGGTGCCACACACCAACCTGCTTACCAAGTTAAGAGCCCATGGCATTACAGGAAAGTTAATGCTCTAACCATTGGCTGATTGATAGGAGACAGCGAGTGGGAATAAAAGGATCCTTTTCTGGTTGGCTGCCAATGACTAGTGGTGTTTGCAAGGGTTGGTGTTGGAACCACTTCTTTTTATGCTGTATATCAATGATTTGAATAATGGAGCAGATGGCTTTGTTTCCAAGTTTGCAGATGATACCAAGATTGGTGAGGGGCGGGTAGTGTTGAGGAAACGGGAAGACTACAAAAGGACTTAGATAGATTAGGAGAATGGGCAAGAAAATGGAAAATGAAATACAGTGTTGGAAAATGCATGGTCATGCATTTTGGCAGAAGAAATAAACGTGCAAACTATTTTCTAAATGGGGAGAAGATACAAGAATCTGAGATGCAGAAGGTCCTGGGAGTCCTTGTGCAGAACACCCAACTGTTAACTTGCAGGTTGAGTCGGTGGTGAGGAAGGCAAATGCCATGTTAGAATTCATTTCAAGAGGTCTAGAAGACAAGAGCAGGGATGTGAATCTGAGGCTTTATGAGGTATTGACGAGGCCTCACCTTGAGTATTGTGAACATTCTAAGAAAAGATGGGCGAAGGTGGGGGGGGCGATCTCATTGAAACCTTTGGAATGTTGAAAGGCCTGGACAGAGTAGATGTGGAAAGCATGTTTCCCATGGTGGGGGAGTCTAGGACAAGAGGGCACAGTCTCAGGATACAGGGGTTTTCCTTTAAAACTAGATGTGGAGAAATTTCTTTCGCCAAATGGTGGTGAATTTGGACCACAGGTAGCTGTGGAGGCCAGGTCGTTGGGTGTATTTAAGGCAAAGATTGATAGGGTCTTGATTGGCCACAGCGTCAAAAGTTATGGGGAGAAGACTGGGGAGCGGGGCTGAGGGGGAAAAATACGATCAGCCATGATTGAATGGCAGAGCAGACTCGGTGGGCCAAATGGCCTGATTCTGCTCCAATGGCTTACGGTTTTATGGTCTATTTCACTGCGCATTGAGGTAGAACAAAAGGAAAAGAAGCCAAAGGTATACAGTTGGTAGGTTAACTGGTCTTTGTAAATTGTCCCGTGATTAAACGAGGGTGAAATCGGGGGTAGCTTGAAGGGACCAAAAGACTATATCTCAATAATTTTTAAAAATCACAGGACAACTTACAATGACCAATTAACCTACCAAGCCGTATGTCTTTGGGCAGCGGGCAGAAACCAGGGCACCCAGAGGAAACACACACAGTAGCGGGGAGAAGCGCCGTGCTAACGTGGCTGTGCGGCCCCTTATCACTACTTGGTATTTAATGTGCTAAAGAAGCAGATACATTACTATATCACACATCAGGTTTTTTAATATTTTGATAACTGTATTCAATGTAATTGGTTTCTTTTGTAATCCTGCGTATGTCTGTTTCTATATTGAAATACCTTATTCTGAGATGGGTTCATAGGCCTCACCGGACTTCCAAAGGGGCCCACGGCATAAAGAAGGTTAAGAACCCCAGCTTTACAGCACGGCCAGATGGTACCGGGGCCGCTGTCAAGGGGCCGATGGCACGATGTGTCAACACGAATGCAACGAATCCCCCCACCCCCCCCACTTCCCACCTCCCCCACTGCCCGAAAGAGCGGAGGGAGATCACTCACGCCGGGTTTGAAGGCGGGAAGGCCGAGCCCCACGCCGATGGTGGCCTTGTTGGGGTTCACCACCGAGTTGTAGTGTATGTTGCGATGGTAGCTCACACGGATGGGCTCATCCTCGGTCTGGTGGATGCCGTGGAACGTGTTGATGGGTTCTGCCGGAGGGGTGAGAGAGCAGAGGGCATCAGGTGCCGTGGGGAACACCCCTCACCCAGCCAACCCACGCACAGCAAGCTCCCGCAAACGGCCAGTGTGAACGAGGAGGAAACCCGGGAAGGTGGCGGTGGGGGCGGCTGGGTGGAAGGACCAGGCAAAGCCGTGGGCGGGCGGCCAGGGTTTCGGGTAACCGTGTGGAGGAGTCAATCGGTCAGGGCCGTGGCGGGAGGGATGACTCGAAGAGCTGCGTGGTTGACACCTGCTCCGACGCTGCAGGGACTGGGTCGGCTGGAAAGGAGGAGAGCAGAATTCATGCCGTGGAGGGGGTGAGAGGGGTCACGGCGAGGGAGTTGGAGAGAGACTATGACAACAAGGCACCTTTACGGTTCAACGCTCCTCCAGGGAAAGGAAGAGAGATGAGGGTTCATGCAAGAGTGGTAGGAGCCCTGACAACGTACAAAATCCCCACTGTAAATCCAAGTAGCTGCAGGGGAGACTGACTGAGGGTGGGTGGGGGCTTGAACAGATACAGATGCTGTTTAACTGCTGGAGGGGGCGGGGGTGTAATAGACATCGGGTGATGGGGGAAGAGGAGACGCTCAAGTCGATCAGTGAGCGGGTGGGCGGGTGGGAACAGTGGTCAGTGATAGGGGAGTGGGGAGAGGGAGACAGACAGACAGTCAGTCAGCAGTTTCCCATACTGAGACTGTCCGGCCCTGCCGCACTGCACTGGTGCCTCTCCACTAGTCGGGGTGGGGACAGGTGGAGCGATGTGACCGGTTGGGCGGATGGACGGACAGACAGCGACGGAGTGGGGGCTTCCATACCGAGATTGTCCGGCCCTGCCGCACTGTACTGGTACACCTCCACCGGCCGGTTGTACATCTCAGCCATGGCCTGCATCTCAATGTGGTTGCCGTGGCAACTGCTGATTCGTTTGCGGTTGATGTAAGTGGTGAAATCCTCAGTCACGTAGTTGGAAAAGTAGTCTGCGTTCTTCACCTGCGCCCACAGGGAAACCTGGTTACTGGCATGTCTACCCAGGTACAGTGACACACGTCCTCTTACACGTGTCCATTCAGATCAACTCGCCGCGCCAGCGCAAGGTAACAATGACGGATGACACAAAGTTTGCTGGAACTACGCGTCAAGTGGAAAGTTGCCTTAGGTTACAGTGGGACATTGACAGGATGAAAAGTTACAGATCAGTTCAACCAGTAAAGTGTGAAGAGAGTCACGTTGAAAGATCAAACTTGGAGACAGAGTAACAGGGTTGTTGGGTTCTTATATTATTTTGGACAGGATTCTAGCAGCATGGCGTTACAGAGGGAACTCGGTGTCCACGTGCACAGATCCCTCAAAGTTGCCCAAGTTGGTAGGGTGGTTAAGAGGGCCTGTGGTGAGTTGGCCCTCATTACTTGGGAGATTGAGTTCAAGAGCCACGAAGCGACATTACAAATCTATAAAACTCTGGTTAGACCACACTGAACTGTTCTGGTCACCTCATTATAGGAAGGATGTGGAAGCTTTAGAGAGGGTGCAGTGCTGATTTAGCAGGATGCTGCCTGGATTGGAGGATATGAGGATAGGTTGAGTGAGCTGGGGTTTTTCTCTTTGGAGCAAAGGAAGATGCGAGGTGACCTGATAGAGATGTACAAGATGATAAGAGGCATGGAGAGATGAGGGAGACTTTTAACCAGGGCAGAAATGGCTAATAAAAGAGGGTAAAGTTTTAAGGTGATTGAAGGAAAGTACAGGGGGAGATGTCAGAGGTAGGTTTCTTTTACACAGAAAACGGTGGGTGTGTCGACACCCTGCCAACGGTGGTGAAAGATGCAGGTACATTAGTGGCATTTCAGAAATTCTGACAGAAAAATGGTGGGTTAGGATTATGTGAGAAGGCAGGGTTAGACTGACCTTTGGAGAAGGTTAAAAGGTTGGCACAACATTGTGGGCTGCAGGGCCTGTACAGTGTAATAACAGAATGCAGAAACTAACGTTGTAATTACAGAGTAAGTGCAGCGCAGGCAGACAATGAGGTTCAAGGGTCACGATGAGGGAGATTCGGAGGTCAAGAGTCCTTCTTATCATACCTGGCGACTGTTCAACAGCCTGATAACAGTGGGTAGGAACCTGGTGGGACACACTTTTAGGCTTTAGTATCTTCTGCCCGATGGGGGAGTGGAGAAGAGGCAACGCCGGGGTGGGTGGGGTTTTGACGCTGGCCACCTTACCGAGGCAGTGGGAAGCGTAGGCAGAGTCCACGGAGGGGGTGGGGGCCGGTTTCTGGGATGTGCTCACAACCCTCTCCAGCTCCTCGTAGCCATGGGCATAGCGGTTGCCGTACGTAGTCACAATGCAGCCTGACAGGGAGGCTTCCTATGGTGCACTGATTAAAGACTGGCAAGAGCTGACGGGGGAATGCGCTGAATTTCTTTAGCATCCTGAGGAAGCGAGAGGCACTGGCGAACTTCCTTGGCTACGCGGTTGGACCATCGCAGGCAGAGGTTTGTTGGGGTCTTATATTATTTTGGCAGAGGAGAGCAGAATGATAATTTTTTTTGGGTGGGGATGATGGGGGTGTGGGGGCATAGTGTGGAGGGTGGGGAGACAGGACCCAGGGGACTGGGGTTGGGGCTGTTGGGTTCTCTCTTACCAGGTAGTCCATGCAGTGCTTCCTGACCACGTCATGCATGTCCTGGTCGCCGTACACCTGGTCCGCTGTGAGAGAGAAGGAGAGGTGAGGAGGAATCGCCCATCGCAGCTCGCTGTACCGTCCGGTCTCCCCCATCCGCACGGCCTGACTTGCCACACGTTACCGGGACACGAGGGTCTGAGTGCAAGGGCGAAGCTGGGACATCATTCCTCGGAGACAGGAGGGTGGCTTTACAGAATTATGAGGGGTAAAGACAGGGTGACACAGTCTTTTACCCCAAGGAAAGGGAATGAAAGACCAGAAGGGATTGTGTATACGATGTATGTTCATGTATGTTCACTGTACATGTATGTTCACTGTACGCACGATGAACTGTACATGTGATAAATAAATGGAATCTATCGATCTTCATTTGACATACCCGCAGATCACCCCATCAGCCTCTTTCCCTGCTGGTGAATCAAAAAAGCCCACCACACCCCATCTCGTTCTCTATAACTGACGTCCTGACAAACCTCTTCTGTACTCTCTGCAGCATAACCACGTCCACACCACCGACAGGACAGCAGGCTGTCTAGCTTATGGGTGAACCAACTCTCAGCTCGATTCTGCATTTCTGCAACACCAGGTACCTCCTTCCTCAGCACACACCTGCCAAAGATATCCTGCTCTCAAACCTCCTGAAAGTGCCCCACAAAACCGACTACCCTCATCTCTGTCTAAATGAGTGACCCCTCAGTCAAGACAGTCCAGTACCGTTCTATGTTAGGATAGGCTGAGCGAGATAGGGCTTTTCTTTTTGGAGAGGAGGCGGCTGAGAGGGTGTACAAGATGGTAAGAGGCAGAGATCGAGTGGACAGCCAGAGATTAATTCCCAGGGCGGGAATGGGTTATACAAAGGGGCATAACTGGAGGAAAGTATGAGGGAGATTATTTGTTCAGATACAGTGCAGACAAGCCCCGATTATCACAGGACGATTTACAATGACCAATTATCCTGCTAACCAGTACACCTTTGGACCGTGGGAGGAAACCAGGGCACCCCGAGAAAACCCACACGTTTCACGGGGGCTCCTTACAGACAGGAGTGAACTCTGAACTCCCGCTGCCCTGAGCTGTAATAGCGTTGTGTGGAACCCTGCGCTACCCAAGGTAGTTGGCAGAGGGAGGTTTTATTTATGCAGAGTGGTGGGTGCCGGGGGTGGTGGTAGAGGCACATTTAAGAGACTGGAGAGCTACGTGGGAGGGAAGGGTTAGATTGATCTTGGAGGAAGTTAAAGGGCTAGCACGACTTTGTGGGCTGAAGGACCTGCACGGTACTGTGTTCCATCCAGTTTCAATCAAGCCACAACTCCAAACACAAGCCCAGCCGGATCGAAGTTTGAACCGAACACTGAACAGGTCAAAGGGTAGAGGCCATACTCAGTGCTCCTCCAGGTCTGGGGGTTCAGCTCAGGGTTAACAACCTTGACAGGTCAAACAACACTGCAATGTAAACAGCAATGAAGAATCCTTCGATACAGACAGACACGGAGGACCTTCTTTGCTGCCCATAACTCCAGCGGTGTAATGGGCAGAAAGTACTGAACTGAAAAAGGGCAAGTCCCTGTGCTGTTTGAGGAGAAGGCAGGTGTGGGAGAAGGCAGGGACTGGGGAACTGACTGGGAGGAGGTAGGTGTGGGAGAATACAGGACTGGGGAACTGATTGGGAGGAGGTAGGTGTGGGAGAAGGCAGGGACTGGGGAACTGATTGGGAGGAGGTAGGTGTGGGAGAAGGCAGGGACTGGGGAACTGACTGGGAGGAGGTAGGTGTGGGAGAATACAGGACTGGGGAACTGACTGGGAGGAGGTAGGTGTGGAAGAAGGCAGGGACTGGGGAACTGACTGGGAGGAGGTAGGTGTGGGAGAATACAGGACTGGGGAACTGACTGGGAGGAGGTAGGTGTGGGAGAATACAGGACTGGGGAACTGACTGAGAGGAGGTAGGTGTGGGAGAATACAGGACTGGGGAACTGATTGGGAGGAGGTAGGTGTGGGAGAATACAGGACTGGGGAACTGACTGGGAGGAGGTAGGTGTGGGAGAAGGCAGGGACTGGGGAACTGACTGGGAGGAGGTAGGTGTGGGAGAATACAGGACTGGGGAACTGACTGGGAGGAGGTAGGTGTGGGAGAATACAGGACTAGGGGACTGGTTGGGAGGAGGTAGGTGTGGGAGAAGGCAGGGACTGGGGAACTGATTGGGAGGAGGTAGGTGTGGGAGAATACAGGACTGGGGAACTGACTGGGAGGAGGTAGGTGTGGGAGAAGGCAGGGACTGGGGAACTGATTGGGAGGAGGTAGGTGTGGGAGAAGGCAGGGACTGGGGAACTGATTGGGAGGAGGTAGGTGTGGGAGAATACAGGACTGGGGAACTGACTGGGAGGAGGTAGGTGTGGGAGAAGGCAGGGACTGGGGAACTGACTGGGAGGAGGTAGGTGTGGGAGAAGGCAGGGACTGGGGAACTGACTGAGAGGAGGTAGGTGTGGGAGAATACAGGACTGGGGAACTGACTGGGAGGAGGTAGGTGTGGGAGAATACAGGACTAGGGAACTGATTGGGAGGAGGTAGGTGTGGGAGAAGGCAGGGACTGGGGAACTGATTGGGAGGAGGTAGGTGTGGGAGAATACAGGACTGGGGAACTGACTGGGAGGAGGTAGGTGTGGGAGAAGGCAGGGACTGGGGAACTGATTGGGAGGAGGTAGGTGTGGGAGAAGGCAGGGACTGGGGAACTGATTGGGAGGAGGTAGGTGTGGGAGAATACAGGACTGGGGAACTGACTGGGAGGAGGTAGGTGTGGGAGAAGGCAGGGACTGGGGAACTGACTGGGAGGAGGTAGGTGTGGGAGAAGGCAGGGACTGGGGAACTGACTGAGAGGAGGTAGGTGTGGGAGAATACAGGACTGGGGAACTGACTGGGAGGAGGTAGGTGTGGGAGAATACAGGACTAGGGAACTGATTGGGAGGAGGTAGGTGTGGGAGAAGGCAGGGACTGGGGAACTGATTGGGAGGAGGTAGGTGTGGGAGAATACAGGACTGGGGAACTGACTGGGAGGAGGTAGGTGTGGGAGAATACAGGACTGGGGAACTGATTGGGAGGAGGTAGGTTTGGGAGAAGGCAGGGACTGGGGAACTGATTGGGAAGACGTAGGTACGGGAGACAGATTGGGTGGAAAACAGCCTCCAAGGGCCTCTTGCTGTTTTCTGCTTCCAACTACTGCAGTTTATCTCAATCCCTGGGGCCGTGCTGGTTACCCGATGCTCCCAGTAGTATCGAGTCAGCTCCCCCTGTGAGTTTGATTTATTTGGAGATACAGTGCAGACAGGCCCTTCAGGTCCAATGAGCTGCACCGCCCAACAACCCACATTTTTAGCCCTAGGCTAATCGTGGGGCAGTTTACAATGAGCAAATAACCTTCCAACCGGTGCATCTTTGAACTGTGGGAGGAAAGCCACATTGTCACACAGAGAAGGTACAAGTCCTTAGAGAAGGCACCACAGTAGGGGTCATGGTGGCCCGAGTGATTTGACACTGTGGAATGGAGGAAAATCCTCATTCCTTGTTGGAATGTGGTGAGGATCACAGTGGCCCGACGGGGGAAGCAGGAGAATAGTGACTGGGGTGGGCACCTCCGGGTGGCCTTGGCCACCTTTCCCAACGGCACCATTCCTGCACCCTGCACCCGTACACAACTTTGTCAGTCTGGTACACACTGGTCGGGGACAACCATGGATATTGTGTCCTAGCTGTCTATATGATACGCAAGTCAGGGCACATGATATGCAGCTCATACAGCAGGCCCCCCCCGCAGCTGATGAATCCAAGGGAATGGCGGAGACCGACACAGTTTGGCACCAGCGGAGTGTCAGTTGTCAATCAGCATTCAACTCCGTAGGGACTACAGCTCCGGATTTTTCCCCTTGACGAATCCTTTCCCAGTATGCACTGATGTAAGGCAGTGGAGTTTTGAGATCAGTTTTCCTTCTCCTAGATGAGCTGCTAAACATGGCTGATGCATCCCATCTGCCCAAAGTGACTGGTTTTAAGGTGCCTTTGACCCTTCTGTCAGTAGAAATGGTTCAGACAGGCTCAGTAGCTAAGACACACCTGAAGGCCAGGTGCTGGACCTGGTTATCAGAGGCTATTTGAGACACACGCCACTGGAGCATTTAATAGCTAACGGGAGCTTGTCCCACCCCCGGCTTGAGGTAATGTTGCAGCTCCATAAAACTCTGGTTAGATCACACTTGGAATATTGTGTTCAGTTCTGATCACCAAGAAGGATGTATTTCGTTGTACGAAATATCCCCGGAATGGACAGGTCATGGCTGGGGGAGCCTGAGGAATGGGCAGAAGATACAGAGACGTAGACTTTAGAGCAGGGGTTCCTGGCATGGTTTTAGACCACAGACCCCTACCATGAACCGAGGGGTCTGTGGACCCCAGGTTAGGACCCTTGTTCTTGGGGAGGAAGGGTAGGCAGTCAGACATGAGCTCAGAATCATCAGGTTTAGTATCACTGACATAGAGCACAGCACAGTACAGAAGCTTTAGGGAGGGTGCGGAGGAGATTTACCAGGATGCTACCTGGATTAGAGAGATTGCCTTATGAGGAAAGGTTGAGCGATCAAGGCCTTGTCTCTTTGGAGCAAAGGAGGACGAGAAGCGACTTGACAGAGGTGTACGAGATGATGAGATAGTCACAGACCTTTCTCCCTGGGTGGCAATTAACTAATACAAGGGGGCATAATTTTAAGGCGATTGGAAGCAAGTATTTGGGCTGTGTGTCAGAGATAAGATTTTTTTTTACTTAGAGTGGTCGGTACCTGGAATGCACTGCTAGGGTTGGTGGTAGAGGCAGATATATTAGGGACGTTTAAGAGACTCTTATACAGACAGATGGATGATAGTAAAATAGAAGGCTATGTGTGAGTAAGTGTTAGATTGATCTAAGATTAGATAACAATGTCAGTAACAACATAGTGGGCCGAAGGGTCTGTACTGTGCTGTGCTCTATGTCAGTGATACTAAACCTGATGATTCTGAGCTCATGTCTGACTGCCTACCCTTCCTCCCCAAGAACAGGGGTCCTAACCTGGGGTCCACAGACCCCTCGGTTCATGGTAGGGGTCTGTGGTCTAAAACCATGCCAGGAATCCCTGCTCTAGAGTCTACGTCACTGTATCTTCTGCCCATTCCTCAGGCTCCCCCAGCCATGACCTGTCCATTCCGGGGATATTTCGTTGTTTGGGATGCTGTCCTGGCAAGAGGGAGAGGCTACCTTCCCTCTATCCTTGCTCCCTTTAGGAGCGGTTAGCGTAACTCCATTTCAGCACCAGCAGCCCAGGTTTAATCCCGCTGCTGTCTGTGAGGAGTTTGCGCACTCTCGCCATGACCGTGTGGGTTTCCTCCCGCAGTCCAAAGGCAGATTCAAGATCAGGTCAGGTTTACCGCGTTGTTGCTGACGTAAATGTCACAAATTTGTTGCTTTTGTGGCAGCAGTATAGTGCAAGATGCAAGTTTGTAATAAACATGAATATAGTCATCATCATGTGCTGTGTTGCATAACACGGGCAATTGTGGCCTGTCCATGACTGTGATAGTTCTTGGCAAATCTTCCTACAGAAGTGGTTTACCGTTGCCTTCTCCTCCCAGTGTCTTTACAAGACGGGTGGCCCCAGCCATGATCAATACTCTTCAGAGATCGTCTGCCTGACATCAGTGGTGTATAACCAGGACTTGTGATGTGCACCAGCTGCTCCCATGGCTTCATGCGACCCTGCTCGGGGGGCAAAGCAGGTGCTACACCTGCCCCAGGCCAGCGGAGGAAGGGGTGCTTTACATTGGGCATCTTCATTCAGGCCGCCCAGGACATGGAAACGAACACAGGGCTGTTGTTTTGGGCTGAGGCCCTTCGGCAGGACTGGACAGGACATCAGAAGAGAAAGGTAGGGCTAGGGGAAGGATAGCTAAAAGGTGAAGCCAAGCGGGTAGGAAAGGTAAAGTACTGGAGAAGAAGGAATCAAGGTCTTTCGTCGAGCACCTCCACTCCATCCACCAAAAGTGGAACTTCCCTGTGGCCAACTATTTTAATTCCTACCCTCATTCCAACATGCCAGTCCATGGCCTCTCGTGCCACCCTCAGGGTGGACGAGCAACATCTTATATTCCATCTCAGTAGCCTCCAACCTGACGGCATGAACATCGGTTTCAGTTAAAAAATTCCCTCCCCCTCCCTCTATTCCTCACTCTGACCTCTTGCCTCTTCTCCTCACCTGCCGATCACCTCCCCCGGTTCCCTTTCTCCTACGGTCCACTCCCCTCACCTACCAGCGACACAGGCCAGCGGCAACCACTCAGCTATCCGATTGGCCGAGCCTAGCGGCCAGCATGCCAGCCAACCAATTGGAACGAGTCGGACCAATATAAACACCAGCACACGGCAGAAACAACGCTCAACAACACACTAATCATGTCACCTCGACCTAAACTCCAGGCTCGCCGAACAATCTTGACAGGGGATCTCACTGAACCCTCCAAGAGGATGTCTCCGTCACCGCAAGAGTCTGGAATCTGAGGGTCTTCGGCACAGAGGGTCTATGGCTCAGAAGCGAAGCGGGGAGAGGAGTTTAGCACTGACAAGGGTAAAAAATCTTGGTACATATTGGCGCCAACGACATAGGTAGGAAAAGCAGTGAGGTCTTGGGAGAGATTTTAGGAGATTAGGTAGAAGGCCGAGAAGCAGGGCCCCAAGTGCAGTGTGATTTGAGTTGCTACCTGCGAGTGTAAGGACAGGGCGATCTGGCAGATGAACGTGTTGCTCAGAAGTTGGTGCGGGGGCAGGGTTTCAGGTTTCACCTCTGGAGGAGGTACTACGTGTACAAAAAGGGCAGGCCTGAGGGAGAATATAATTGCTGGAGCTGTTGGGGAGGGTTTAAACTAGTTTGGCAGGGGGATGGCAAACAAGGGTGATAGGGTGGAGGTTTGGACAATCATGTGACAGTGAGGACTGACAGAGCAAAATTGTCAGTGGGATGGGTTGAAATTTGTTTACGCAAGTATCTGGAGCAAAATCTTAACAGCAAAAAGGCGGAGCTGAGTGATGATGGCGCTAAACGGCAACTCCTTTGCTTTTATTTTTGGAAACAACTCTATTTCTCTCTTTGATCTCTTTTTCCCTTTCAAGCTTCTTTTGAAGATTACACTCTGACTTTGGCTGGAATGGGACCCCGCTCTCAGGGCCTCACGACCGGCCGCATTTCGACATGCCAAGGACGAGGCCTAGAAGACTAGCGCGCCTTCAGGATGCCAGATTTTGGCAGCTCTGGAGGCGGGCTGGTGCTGTCACCGCCAGGGGTGAGCAAGCAAGATCGGGTTTGCTGTTGGCTGTGCGCCCAGAGGCACAGACTTCAACACCAACCAGCGAGTTGTTTTGTTGTCTCCCCTCTCGCCGTGAAACGGCGACCCCTCTTTTTCCCTGACGAGGGAGAGAAAGCCTGATTACCAGGTGAAGGAGTAGTCTTTGGGTACTGCGTCTTTGCTGATGTTTTGCTGCACCCTTGAGGGCTCGGTGGAGGGTGCTGATGATTTTTTGCTTCTGGTTCTAATGTTTTGTGGTTCATTCTTTGGGGCACTGCTCTATTTTTGTGGATGTTTGTGAAGAAAAAGAATTTCAGGACGTATATGGCATACACTTCTTTGACATTAAAAGTACTTTTGAAACCTATAGCACAGATCAGGACATAGAATTACAATATGGCCCATTACAGAGACTTGTACACAGATTCCTCAAAGTTGTCACTCAAATTGATAGGGTGATTAAGAGAGCAATTGGTGTGTTGACACTTATTAGTCAGGGATTGAGTTCAAGAGCCGCGAGGTAATGTTACAGCTCTATAAAACTGGTTAGACCACACGTGGACTATTGCGTTCATTTCTGGGCATCTCATTATAGGAAGAATGTGAAAGAGGGTGCAGAGGAGATTTACTAGTGTGTCCCCTCACGATAGGTCATGATCTCCGGCTTTTCTCTTTGGAGTGACAGAGGATACGAGGCCATTTGATAGAGGTGTACAAGATGATAAAAGGCATAGATTGAGTGGACAGACAGAAATTTTTGTCAGAGCAGAAATGGCTGACATGAGGAGTATAACTTTTAAGGTGATTAGAGGAAAATGTCAGAGGTAAGATTTTTACACAGCGAGTGTAATGCCCTGACAGGTGTGGAGATAGAGGCAGATATACTAGGGACATTTTTTAAGAGACTTTTAGATAAACAGAGGGCTCGGGGGGGAGCAGGGTTAGATTGATCTTCTCAAAGGCTAAAAAGTTAGCACAGCATCCTGCACTCCGCCATAATTCTACATGACTCAGCTCTTGGGGATGTGTGGGCTGACACAGCGAGGGTGGGGCACTCCACCTGGGTAGGCCCATAGCCCTGTGGCAGCCAAATCAGCAGCCTGCATGACGCCGAGTCAAAGCTCGTTCAAGGGTGGGGCGATATCTGGCCCCGCTGAGCGATTCAGGGAGAATGCAGCTCCGTGTAGGAGGTTGTGTCCTGGGAGGGTGGGTATATCTGGCCCTCCAAGCGATTCAGGGAGAATGCAGCTCGGTGTAGAACACTGCATTGAGGAATTGGGGGTGAGAGATATCTGGCCCCTCTGAGTGATTCCAGGAGAGGGTCGTTGCATCAGGAGAGATCAGAGTAGCCCATCCATATGAGACGTCGATGCAGCCTGTCAGAATGCTCTCCATGGTATAACTGAGAAGTTTTTGAGTCTATTTGTTGACATGCAAAATCTCTTCAAATTCCTAATAAAGTATAGCCGCTGTCTTGCCTTCTTTATAACTATATCGATATGTTGGGACCAGGTTAGATCCTCAGAGATCTTGACACCGAGGAACTTGAAGCTGCTCACTCTCTCCACTTCTGATCCCTCTACGAGGATTGGTATGTGAAAGGGAAGAGGCCAGGCTCCCTTCCCACACTCGCTGACTGGCAGAGTGGGGAAACACTGCCCCACAGTGGCCATCATCCCTCAGTGCAACAATAATCCAGGAAACCCACACCCTCTCGGCACACAACCTTGCACCTCCCAGTCCTACTCCCGTGTCTCTCACCGTCGGCTCCACGGGAACCACTGCCGAGCGTGAATGGAATTATCGGCAAACTTCAGCCGCACCAGCAGGACAGCAGCTTCCCAACAGAGATCTAATGATCCATCACCTAGGTCATGCCTTGTCCTCTTTGCTACCATCAAGGAGGAGCTGCAGGAGCCTGAAGATTTACACCCAATGATTCAGGAACAGGTTCATCCCCTCTGCCATCTGATTTCCTAATGATCCATGAACACCACCCCTCATCTGCCCCTTTGAAATTTAAGTAATTTTTTAATGTCTTGCACAGCAGTGCTGCCACCATCCACAATATACTGTCCTGTTAAATGCCTTCGGCGGTGCCTAAAGCTTTCGCATGGTACTGTATCGGCAGCGTGGAGCAGAGACAGAGTTGGTAAACATCACGGGAGGGATGTGGGACAGGTGGCAGACAGAGGAGTGCCAGGGTCAGTGGGACGGGGTACAGGTGAGAGTGGATGTAAACATACCCAGCCCTGAGGCACCAGGCAAGGTCATTTGATTCCAAACAATTGGTTTATTTGCTCCCTTCCCCTTTTTACAACCATGATTCCACTCTCCCTGACCCCTTCCCACTCTCAGTCCACAACAGAGGCTCATCATCACTCACAGATGTCATGAAATTTGGGGGGTTTTGGCAGCGTCACAGTGCAATACATAAAATTACGACAGTACTGAGTAAAAGGCTTCGGTACCCGAGCTATATATAGGTCGCAATAAACCTGAGTCTTTAAGTCGTGTGAGAGATGTGCCACACTGTACAGAGACAAGACCAGAACACACTACGCACAGGAGGAACTTGGCATCTGTGGAGGGGAATAAATAGCTGAGATCAGAGTCCCGGCCTGAAATGGCAACTGTTCATTCCCCTCCCCGGATGCTTGCTGACCCACCGAGCTCCTCCAGCATTCTGTGTGCATTGCCCTGGATTTCCAGCATCTGCAATCTCCTATTTAAAGGTGCAAGGAAAGGCTCTTTTTTCAGTGTGCAGGACAAGATTTACTTTTCACAGGGTGCTGGGTGCCAGGGTGGAGGAGGAAACATATGCGTACAAAAGGACACAAAAAGGTTACTTTGGCATAAGACCATAAGAAACAGGAGCCAATCGGGTCGTTCAGTCTAATTTGGAGCAATATATTGAGTTTTGGTCACCTACCTACAGGAAAGCTGTAAATAAGGCTGAAAGAGTTACAGAGAAGATTTACAAGGATATTGTCAGGAATGGAGAATCTCACCTGGTCCCTCAACACCAGCTCCATAGCAAAGAAAGCCCAGCAGTGTCTCTACTTTCTGCGAAGGCTGGGGAAAGTCCATCTCCCACCACCCCCCATCCTCATCACATTCTACAGGGGTTGTATTGAGAGCATCCTGAGCAACTGCATCACCGCCTGGTTCGGAAATTGCACCACCTTGGATCACAAGACCCTGCAGCGGACAGTGAGGTCAGCTGAGAAGATCATCGGGGTCTCTCTTCCCGCCATCACGGACATTTACACTACACGCTGCATCCGCAAAGCAAACAGCATTATGAAGGACCCCATGCACCCCTCATACAAACTCTTCTCCCTCCTGCCATCTGGGAAAAGGATCCGAAGCATTCGGGCTCTTACGACCAGACTACGTAACAGTTTCTTCCCCCAAGCTATCAGACTCCTCAATAACCGAAGCCTGGACTGACACCTTGCCCTACTGTCCTGTTTATTATTTATTGTAATGCCTGAACTGTTTTTGTGCACTTTATGCAGTCCAGTGTAGGTCTGTAGTCTAGTATAGCTTTCTCTGTTTTTTTTATTACGTAGTTCAGTCTAGTTTTTGTACTGTGTCATGTAACACCATGGTCCTGAGAATCGTTGTCTCATTTTTACTATGCACTGTACCAGCAGTTATGGTCGAAATAACAATAAAAGTTGACTTGACTTTACTTGACTTGGAGGACCAAGGAAAGATTGAATAGTTAGGACTTTATTCCTTGGACATATTAACTTGAGGGGAGATTTGATGGCAGTATAAAGATGTGGGGTATAGATAGGGCAAATGCAAGCAGGCTTTTTCCATTGAACTTGGGTGGCACTACAACTAGAGGGCATGGGTTAAGGGTGAAAGGTGAAAAGCTCAAGGGGAAACTTCTTCCCCAGAGGGTTGTGAGATGTATGGAATGATCTTCCAGCACGACTGGTGTATGTGGGCTTGATTTCAATGTTTAAGAGAAGTTTGAATGGTCGGGGCATAGTCACGGTGCAGGTCGATAGGAATAGGCTGTTTAAAGGGGAACACGAGGGTCAACTTCTTCACTCAGAGTGGTGAGAGTGCGGAACAAGGGGCCGGCTTGGATGGCAGATGCAAGCTCGATTTCAACACTTAAGAGAAGTACGTGGTAGGGAGGGCTATGGTCCCGGTGCAGGTCAACGAGATTAGGCAGTTTAAATGTTTCGGCATTGACAAGATGGGCCAAAGGGCCTGTTTCTGTGCTATACCTTCCTGTGACTATTCAGCCCATCGAGTCTGCTCCGCCATTTTGTCATGACTGATGTACTATCCCTGGAAACCCCATTCTCCTGCCTTCTCCCCGTAACCTTTGACTATTCAAGAATCTATCAACCTCCACTTTAAACTGTACCCACGCTCAGCACCGACACTATGGAACTTCCGCCATTCTCTGTGCGCCGTTCGAAGGCAGTTTCACCAAAGCCAAAGCTCTGGTCAAACCATTATTGAGCAGTTTTAGGCCGCATATCTGGGAAAGGATGTGCGAGCTTCGGAGAGGGTCCAGAAGAATGATCCCAGGAGTGAAAGGGTTAATGTATGGGGAGCTCCAGGTCTGTACTCGCTGGAATTTAGTAGTATTGTGAGGGGGGGGGGGGGGGGGGATGAAAGAGGGAATTTCATTGAAACCTATCAAATATTGAAAGAGCGGATGTGGAGAGGATGTTTCCTATGACGGGGGATTCTGAGTACATTGCCTCAGAATAGAGGGAACAGAGATGAGGAGGCATTTCTTTTGCCAGAAGGTGGTGAATCTGTGGAATTCATTGCCACAGGCGGCTGTGGAGGACGAGACATTGGGTATATTTAAAGCGGGGGTTGACAGGTTCCTGATTAGTAAGCAGGTCGCAGGGAGAATGGGGTTGAGAAGGGTAATAAATCAGCCATGATGATTCGAGTGGTCGAGTGGCCGAATTCTGCTCCCATGTCCTACGGTGCATAAACAGGCTGGTCAGAGCAGGGTCACATGGAAAGGTTGGAGAGGACAGACAACAAAGAGAGAACTGGAACGAAAGACAGAACACAAGGGGTTTGGAAAAGGGTGGGTGTGGAGAGGATGTTCTGTTGGGCTTTAGGATAGCTTGGGGGTGACACTGCTTAAAGACAGGAGTCACACCAGTGAGGGGGAACCAACTTCCCCAGCAGCCACTGGAAGCGGACGGAGTGTGTATGCTCTCAGAGACAGGATCGTAGTGAGCATGGCAGTGGATTGTTACTGGGGTGGGGGGTTTACAATCACATTTGGCACACCTTTATTGAACCACAGAACAGGCTGGAGGGGCCGTGTGGCCTTCTCCTGTCCCTAATTTACAGGCCAATTCTCCCCAGTTCTGGACTTTCCCCTTCCTATGTCCTGAGTTTAACCAGCTCCTCCTTCGCCCTGTCTTTCAAGTTGCCCTGAAGCTCACCACCTCTGCATTAGGCAGGGAGATTCCTCCTGAATTCTCCATTTGACTCTGTAGGACAACATTAAACTGACAGCCTGAGGCCTCCCACACCCGCAAATACCTGGACACCCGCCCCCTCTAACAAACACTGCACAGCGAGGGACAGGCATCCAGCACCGAGCACCTTCACCCACCCCCTCTAACAAACACTGCACAGTGAGGAGTCCGAATCCCACCAGCACCCTCACCCACCCCCTCTAACAAACACTGCACAGTGAGGAGTCCGAATCCCACCAGCACCCTCACCCACCCCCTCTAACAAACACTGCACAGTGAGGAGTCCGAATCCCACCAGCACCCTCACCCACCCCCTCTAACAAACACTGCACAGCGAGGGACAGGCATCCAGCACCGAGCACCCTCACCCACCCCCTCTAACAAACACTGCACAGTGAGGAGTCCGAATCCCACCGAGCACCCTCACCCACCCCCTCTAACAAACACTGCACAGTGAGGAGTCCGAATCCCACCAGCACCCTCACCCACCCCCTCTAACAAACACTGCACAGTGAGGAGTCCGAATCCCACCAGCACCCTCACCCACCCACCAACGATTCAGGGACAGGCATCCAGCACCGAGCACCCTCACCCACCCCCAACGATTCAGGGACAGGCATCATTGAGTGATCTGATTGTACGCTAACAGGTGTCACACTGCAGAGCAGAGGAAGTCACTGACACCCCCTGACAGTGGAAAGGACTGTCCAGGACGTAGCCCAGAGTGGAGAGACCGCTCGTCCTAAGCCTATTGTCAGAGCTGTTCCAACACTGCACCAGTGGTCACAGCAGAACCGACACAACAGGGTTCGATCACACACCAGGCTGGATCCGGAGGTGAAGGGGGAAGACATCACGTCACTTGCTGGAATTCAGAAGAATGTGAGTGGATCAAAATGAATCAATAAATTATGAAAGGGATGGATAAGCTAGAGGCAGGAAAGTTGTTTCCACTGGTGAGCAAGGCTAACTTTTAATATCACTGACAGAGTGTGGATCAGGCCCTTCTGGCCCTTCAAGCTGTGCCGCCCAGCATTCCCCGATTCAACCCGAGCCTAACCACAGAACAATTTACAATTAACCTACCAACCGGTCTGTCTTTGGACAGTGGGAGGAAACCGGAGCACCCGCAGGAAACCCATGTGGTCACGGGGAGAACGACCAACTCCAACTGCCACACGTGGCTAAGTTACTAAGTCTGGTGGAAATTGTCTCGACTGACAGGAGAAGGGGCAAAGGCGGGTTACTGGCAACTTAAAACCAGTCACTTCGGGCAGATGGGGCTCATCAAGGAAAACCAATCTCAAACCTCCGCTGCCTTACGGCTATACCCAACCATGGGGAAGGCTTCAGGCGTAAACCCCTGAGGAGAAACCCAGAGCTGCAGTCCTTTGTAGAGTTCAACGCTGACTGGCAACTCCTGCGACGCCTCTGGTGCCAAACTGTCTCGGTCTCTGCCGTTCCTCTGGATTCATCAGCTGCGCAGAGAGGGGGAGCCTCTCCACATCGTACTGTCCAGGCCTGCGGATCACGCAGACAGCTGGGAGACATCGACCTTGACCAATGGAGGGGTCCCAAGTGAAGCTGTGGAATTCTCTGCCCAGAGGTGACCTCTTTAAATAGATTTACAACACAGTTTGATAGATGACTGCACGGCAGGGGAATTCAGGGTCCTGGGGAAAACGTGGGTCGGTGGAACAGTCAGTCACGATCGATGGGTCAGTTGGTTGGTTCCTGCTTCTCTGTCTCATAGGAGCTGCCCTGAGAACTGACAGAGACCCCAGGGGTTTCAGGACCTTCATCAGTGATATGGTGACGTGGAGCAGATCCCCCTCCGACCCCACTGGGCATTCGCAGAACTCATGGAGGGTCCCTCACATTGACCCTGCTGGTGCTAGCGGAGGTTAGGCAGGGGATTCTCCACAGTGGTGAGGATGCACACCAGGTGCCGAGACGGGGAGGCGGGAGCTCGGGTCGATCCTGGGCTGGCTGCAGCCTGCCACAGCTCCTGGGGGACACAAAGCCCAACCTCCCCTCAGCCGAGGGGAGGGGAAACGAGTGGCTTGGAGTGGGACAAACAAACCAGGGACTGATGTACAGGATGGGGTAAAAGCCACAAAGGGTTGTGAAATCAGCCAGCTCCATCACCGGCAACAGCAAGTACATCTTCAAACGGAGACGACCCAAGAAAGCGGCACTCATCACCAAGAACGTTCAACACTCATACACGCCCTGTCCTCCTCTCATTGCTACCATCGGGGAGTACGTACAAGACCCTGAAGAGAGACACTCACAATTCAACAACAGCTTCTTCCCCTCTACCATCTGAACCATCCAGGAACACTTTCCCTCACACTTTTGCACTAACTTTTAAAAAATACTTCTTATTGTAGGTCATGGTAATCTTTCTGTGTTCTGCACTATATTGCTGCCACAAAAGAGCAAATTTCACGACGTGTCAGTGGTAGTACACTCGACTGTAAACACTCGGCTCTGGATGTTGGGACAGGGCCGGCCTCTGGTCCGTTTGACCACGGGATCAGGGACTGAAGTGATGTGAGGCCCAGGCAGAGGGCAGCGTAGGGGTGGAGGGTGTGAATCTGCGGCAGTTGGCGGTGTTGTCGGTTCAGCAGGATACGACTGGGGTGGGCGCTCTCAGCACAAACTCACCGACTGCCCGGAAGAGACAGGCTCCGTCCTCCTTCATTCGTTTGATGACAAAGCCTTTCTTCTCGCTCAAGGCCTTCTCGAACCAGTGCTCCTGCTGCAGACACACACACAGGTCAGAGAGAGGGCCAGGCCCACTGATCGTTACCACCCCTCCCACCCCTCGCAGATACACACGGGTCAGAGAGAGGGCCAGGCCCACTGATCGTTACCACCCCTCCCACCCTTCACAGACACACACAGGTCAGAGAGAGGGCCAGGCCCACTGATCGTTACCACCCCTCCCACCCTTCGCAGATACACACGGGTCAGAGAGAGGGCCAGGCCCACTGATCGTTACCACCCCTCCCACCCTTCGCAGATACACACGGGTCAGAGAGAGGGCCAGGCCCACTGATCGTTACCACCCCTCCCACCCTTCGCAGATACACACGGGTCAGAGAGAGGGCTAGGCCCACTGATCGTTACCACCCCTCCCACCCTTCGCAGATACACACGGGTCAGAGAGAGGGACAGGCCCACTGATCGTTACCACCCCTCCCACCCTTCGCAGATACACACGGGTCAGAGAGAGGGCCAGGCCCACTGATCGTTACCACCCCTCCCACCCTTCACAGACACACACAGGTCAGAGAGAGGGCCAGGCCCACTGATCGTTACCACCCCTCCCACCCCTCGCAGATACACACAGGTCAGAGAGAGGGACAGGCCCACTGATCGTTACCACCCCTCTCTCCCTTCGCAGATACACACGGGTCAGAGAGAGGGCCAGGCCCACTGATCGTTACCACCCCTCCCACCCTTCGCAGATACACACGGGTCAGAGAGAGGGCCAGGCCCACTGATTGTTACCACCCCTCCCACCCTTCAGACACACACAGGTCAGAGAGAGTGGGCCAGGCCCACTGATCATTACCACCCCTCCCAGATACACACGGGTCAGAGAGAGGGCCAGGCCCACTGATCGTTACCACCCCTCGCAGATACACACAGGTCAGAGAGAGGGCCAGGCCCACTGATCGTTACCACCCCTCTCTCCCATCACAGACACACACAGGTCAGAGAGAGGGCCAGGCCCACTGATCGTTACCACCCCTCCCACCCTTCGCAGACACACACGGGTCAGAGAGAGGGTCAGGCCCACAGATCGTTACCACCCCTCTCTCCCATCACAGACACACACAGGTCAGAGAGAGGACCAGGCCCACTGATCGTTACCACCCCTCCCACCCTTCGCAGATACACACGGGTCAGAGAGAGGGACAGGCCCACTGATCGTTACCACCCCTCTCTCCCTTAGCAGATACACACGGGTCAGAGAGAGGGCCAGGCCTACTGATCGTTACCACCCCTCCCACCCTTCGCAGATACACACAGGTCAGAGAGAGGGCCAGGCCCACTGATCGTTACCACCCCTCTCTCCCTTCACAGATACACACGGGTCAGAGAGAGGGCCAGGCCCACTGATCGTTACCACCCCTCCCACCCCTCGCAGACACACACAGGACAGAGAGAGGGCCAGGCCCATTGATCGTTACCACCCCTCCCACACACACACGGGTAAGAGAGAGGGCTAGGCCCACTGATCGTTACCACCCCTCTCTCCCATCACAGACACACACAGGTCAGAGAGAGGGCCAGGCCCACTGATCGTTACCACCCCTCTCTCCCATCACAGACACACACAGGTCAGAGAGAGGGCCAGGCCCACTGATCGTTACCACCCCTCCCACCCTTCGCAGATACACACGGGTCAGAGAGAGGGACAGGCCCACTGATCGTTACCACCCCTCGCAGATACACACAGGTCAGAGAGAGGGCCAGGCCCACTGATCGTTACCACCCCTCCCACCCTTCACAGACACACACGGGTCAGAGAGAGGGTCAGGCCCACTGATCGTTACCACCCCTCCCACCCTTCGCAGATACACACGGGTCAGAGAGAGGGACAGGCCCACTGATCGTTACCACCCCTCTCTCCCTTCGCAGATACACACGGGTCAGAGAGAGGGCCAGGCCCACTGATCGTTACCACCCCTCCCACCCTTCGCAGATACACACGGGTCAGAGAGAGGGCCAGGCCCACTGATCGTTACCACCCCTCGCAGATACACACAGGTCAGAGAGAGGGCCAGGCCCACTGATCGTTACCACCCCTCCCACCCCTCGCAGACACACACAGGTCAGAGAGAGGGCCAGGCCCACTGATCGTTACCACCCCTCCCACCATTCGCAGATACACACGGGTCAGAGAGAGGGCCAGGCCCACTAATCGTTACCACCCCACCCACCCCTCGCAGACACACACGGATCAGAGAGAGGGCCAGGCCCACTGATCGTTACCACCCCTCTCTCCCTTCGCAGATACACACGGGTCAGAGAGAGGGCCAGGCCCACTGATCGTTACTAACCCTCCCACCCTTCGCAGATACACACGGGTCAGAGAGAGGGACAGGCCCACTGATCGTTACCACCCCTTCCACCCTTCGCAGATACACACGGGTCAGAGAGAGGGACAGGCCCACTGATCGTTACCACCCCTCGCAGATACACACAGGTCAGAGAGAGGGCCAGGCCCACTGATCGTTACCACCCCTCTCTCCCATCACAGACACACACAGGTCAGAGAGAGGGCCAGGCCCACTGATCGTTACCACCCCTCCCACCCTTCGCAGATACACACGGGTCAGAGAGAGGGCCAGCCCCACTAATCGTTACCACCCCACCCACCCCTCGCAGATACACACGGGTCAGAGAGAGGGCCAGGCCCACTGATCATTACCACCCCTCCCACCCTTCGCAGATACACACGGGTCAGAGAGAGGGCCAGGCCCACTGATCGTTACCACCCCTCTATCCCATCACAGACACACACAGGTCAGAGAGAGGGCCAGGCCCACTGATCGTTACCACCCCTCCCACCCTTCGCAGATACACACGGGTCAGAGAGAGGGCCAGGCCCACTGATCGTTACCACCCCTCGCAGATACACACAGGTCAGAGAGAGGGCCAGGCCCACTGATCGTTACCACCCCTCCCACCTTCGCAGATACACACGGGTCAGAGAGGGAGCCAGGCCCACTGATCGTTACCACCCCTCCCACCCTTCGCAGACAAACACAGGTCAGAGAGAGGACCAGGCCCACTGATCGTTACCACCCCTCCCACCCTTCGCAGATACACACGGGTCAGAGAGAGGGACAGGCCCACTGATCGTTACCACCCCTCTCTCCCTTCACAGATACACACGGGTCAGAGAGAGGGCCAGGCCCACTGATCGTTACCACCCCTCCCACCCTTCGCAGATACACACGGGTCAGAGAGAGGGACAGGCCCACTGATCGTTACCACCCCTCGCAGATACACACAGGTCAGAGAGAGGGCCAGGCCCACTGATCGTTACCACCCCTCTCTCCCATCACAGACACACACAGGTCAGAGAGAGGGCCAGGCCCACTGATCGTTACCACCCCTCTCACGCTTCGCAGACACACACGGGTCAGAGAGAGGGTCAGGCCCACTGATCGTTACCACCCCTCTCTCCCATCACAGACACACACAGGTCAGAGAGAGGGCCAGGCCCACTGATCGTTACCACCCCTCCCACCCTTCGCAGACACACACGGGTCAGAGAGAGGGTCAGGCCCACTGATCGTTACCACCCCTCCCACCCTTCGCAGATACACACGGGTCAGAGAGAGGGACAGGCCCACTGATCGTTACCACCCCTCTCTCCCTTCGCAGATACACACGGGTCAGAGAGAGGGCCAGGCCCACTGATCGTTACCACCCCTCTCTCCCTTCACAGATACACACGGGTCAGAGAGAGGGCCAGGCCCACTGATCGTTACCACCCCTCCCACCCCTCGCAGACACACACAGGTCAGAGAGAGGGCCAGGCCCACTGATCGTTACCACCCCTCCCACCATTCGCAGATACACACGGGTCAGAGAGAGGGACAGGCCCACTGATCGTTACCACCCCTCTCTCCCTTCGCAGATACACACGGGTCAGAGAGAGGGCCAGGCCCACTGATCGTTACCACCCCTCTCCCCCATCACAGACACACACAGGTCAGAAAGAGGGCCAGGCCCACTGATCGTTACCACCCCTCGCAGATACACACAGGTCAGAGAGAGGGCCAGGCCCACTGATCGTTACCACCCCTCTCTCTATCACAGACACACACAGGTCAGAGAGAGGGCCAGGCCCACTGATCGTTACCACACCTCCCACCCTTCGCAGATACACACGGGTCAGAGAGAGGGCCAGGCCCACTAATCGTTACCACCCCACCCACCCCTCGCAGATACACACGGGTCAGAGAGAGGGCCAGGCCCACTGATCGTTACCACCCCTCCCACCCTTCGCAGATACACACGGGTCAGAGAGAGGGCCAGGCCCACTGATCGTTACCACCCCTCTCTCCCATCACAGACACACACAGGTCAGAGAGAGGGCCAGGCCCACTGATCGTTACCACCCCTCCCACCCTTCGCAGATACACACGGGTCAGAGAGAGGGCCAGGCCCACTGATCGTTACCACCCCTCGCAGATACACACAGGTCAGAGAGAGGGCCAGGCCCACTGATCGTTACCACCCCTCTCTCCCTTCACAGATACACACGGGTCAGAGAGAGGGCCAGGCCCACTGATCGTTACCACCCCTCCCACCCCTCGCAGACACACACAGGTCAGAGAGAGGGCCAGGCCCACTGATCGTTACCACCCCTCTCTCCCTTCGCAGATACACACGGGTCAGAGAGAGGGCCAAGCCCACTGATCGTTACCACCCCTCCCACCCTTCGCAGATACACACGGGTCAGAGAGAGGGACAGGCCCACTGATCGTTACCACCCCTCCCACCCTTCGCAGATACACACGGGTCAGAGAGAGGGACAGGCCCACTGATCGTTACCACCCCTCGCAGATACACACAGGTCAGAGAGAGGGCCAGGTCCACTGATCGTTACCACCCCTCTCTCCCATCACAGACACACACAGGTCAGAGAGAGGGCCAGGCCCACTGATCGTTACCACCCCTCTCTCCCATCACAGACACACACAGGTCAGAGAGAGGGCCAGGCCCACTGATCGTTACCACCCCTCCCACCCTTCGCAGATACACACGGGTCAGAGAGAGGGCCAGGCCCACTGATCGTTACCACCCCTCGCAGATACACACAGGTCAGAGAGAGGGCCAGGCCCACTGATCGTTACCACCCCTCCCACCTTCGCAGATACACACGGGTCAGAGAGGGAGCCAGGCCCACTGATCGTTACCACCCCTCCCACCCTTCGCAGACACACACAGGTCAGAGAGAGGACCAGTCCCACTGATCGTTACCACCCCTCCCACCCTTCGCAGATACACACGGGTCAGAGAGAGGGACAGGCCCACTGATCGTTACCACCCCTCTCTCCCTTCACAGATACACACGGGTCAGAGAGAGGGCCAGGCCCACTGATCGTTACCACCCCTCCCACCCTTCGCAGATACACACAGGTCAGAGAGAGGGCCAGGCCCACTGATCGTTACCACCCCTCTCTCCCATCACAGACACACACAGGTCAGAGAGAGGGCCAGGCCCACTGATCGTTACCACCCCTCCCACCCTTTGCAGATACACACGGGTCAGAGAGAGGGACAGGCCCACTGATCGTTACCACCCCTCTCTCCCTTCACAGATACACACGGGTCAGAGAGAGGGCCAGGCCCACTGATCGTTACCACCCCTCCCACCCCTCGCAGACACACACAGGTCAGAGAGAGGGCCAGGCCCACTGATCGTTACCACCCCTCCCACCATTCGCAGATACACACGGGTCAGAGAGAGGGCCAGGCCCACTAATCGTTACCACCCCACCCACCCCTCGCAGACACACACGGGTCAGAGAGAGGGCCAGGCCCACTGATCGTTACCACCCCTCTCTCCCTTCGCAGATACACACGGGTCAGAGAGAGGGCCAGGCCCACTGATCGTTACCACCCCTCCCACCCTTCGCAGATACACACGGGTCAGAGAGAGGGACAGGCCCACTGATCGTTACCACCCCTCCCACCCTTCGCAGATACACACGGGTCAGAGAGAGGGACAGGCCCACTGATCGTTACCACCCCTCGCAGATACACACCGGTCAGAGAGAGGGCCAGGCCCACTGATCGTTACCACCCCTCTCTCCCATCACAGACACACACAGGTCAGAGAGAGGGCCAGGCCCACTGATCGTTACCACCCCTCCCACCCTTCGCAGATACACACGGGTCAGAGAGAGGGCCAGGCCCACTGATCGTTACCACCCCTCGCAGATACACACAGGTCAGAGAGAGGGCCAGGCCCACTGATCGTTACCACCCCTCCCACCTTCGCAGATACACACGGGTCAGAGAGGGAGCCAGGCCCACTGATCGTTACCACCCCTCCCACCCTTCGCAGACACACACAGGTCAGAGAGAGGGCCAGGCCCACTGATCGTTACCACCCCTCTCTCCCATCACAGACACACACAGGTCAGAGAGAGGGCCAGGCCCACTGATCGTTACCACCCCTCCCACCCTTCGCAGATACACACGGGTCAGAGAGAGGGCCAGGCCCACTGATCGTTACAACCCCTCGCAGATACACACAGGTCAGAGAGAGGGCCAGGCCCACTGATCGTTACCACCCCTCTCTCCCATCACAGACACACACAGGTCAGAGAGAGGGCCAGGCCCACTGATCGTTACCACCCCTCCCACCCTTCGCAGACACACACGGGTCAGAGAGAGGGTCAGGCCCACTGATCGTTACCACCCCTCTCTCCCATCACAGACACACACAGGTCAGAGAGAGGGCCAGGCCCACTGATCGTTACCACCCCTCCCACCCTTCGCAGACACACACGGGTCAGAGAGAGGGTCAGGCCCACTGATCGTTACCACCCCTCCCACCCCTCGCAGATACACACGGGTCAGAGAGAGGGACAGGCCCACTGATCGTTACCACCCCTCCCACCCTTCGCAGATACACACGGGTCAGAGGGAGGGCCAGGCCCACTGATCGTTACCACCCCTCTCTCCCATCACAGACACACACAGGTCAGAGAGAGGACCAGGCCCACTGATCGTTACCACCCCTCTCTCCCTTCGCAGATACACACGGGTCAGAGAGAGGGACAGGCCCACTGATCGTTACCACCCCTCTCTCCCTTCGCAGATACACACGGGTCAGAGAGAGGGCCAGGCCCACTGATCGTTACCACCCCTCCCACCCCTCGCAGACACACACAGGTCAGAGAGAGGGCCAGGCCCACTGATCGTTACCACCCCTCCCACCATTCGCAGATACACACGGGTCAGAGAGAGGGCCAGGCCCACTAATCGTTACCACCCAACCCACCCCTCGCAGACACACACGGGTCAGAGAGATGGACAGGCCCACTGATCGTTACCACCCCTCTCTCCCTTCGCAGATACACACGGGTCAGAGAGAGGGCCAGGCCCACTGATCGTTACCACCCCTCTCTCCCATCACAGACACACACAGGTCAGAGAGAGGGCCAGGCCCACTGATCGTTACCACCCCTCGCAGATACACACAGGTCAGAGAGAGGGCCAGGCCCACTGATCGTTACCACCCCTCTCTCCCATCACAGACACACACAGGTCAGAGAGAGGGCCAGGCCCACTGATCGTTACCACCCCTCCCACCCTTCGCAGATACACACGGGTCAGAGAGAGGGCCAGGCCCACTAATCGTTACCACCCCACCCACCCCTCGCAGATACACACGGGTCAGAGAGAGTGCCAGGCCCACTGATCGTTACCACCCCTCCCACCCTTCGCAGATACACACGGGTCAGAGAGAGGGCCAGGCCCACTGATCGTTACCACCCCTCTCTCCCATCACAGACACACACAGGTCAGAGAGAGGGCCAGGCCCACTGATCGTTACCACCCCTCCCACCCTTCGCAGATACACACGGGTCAGAGAGAGGGCCAGGCCCACTGATCGTTACCACCCCTCGCAGATACACACAGGTCAGAGAGAGGGCCAGGCCCACTGATCGTTACCACCCCTCCCACCTTCGCAGATACACACGGGTCAGAGAGGGAGCCAGGCCCACTGATCGTTACCACCCCTCCCACCCTTCGCAGACACACACAGGTCAGAGAGAGGGCCAGGCCCACTGATCGTTACCACCCCTCTCTCCCCTCGCAGATACACACAGGTCAGAGAGAGGGCCAGGCCCACTGATCGTTACCACCCCTCTCTCCCATCACAGATACACACGGGTCAGAGAGAGGGCCAGGCCCACTGATCGTTACCACCCCTCCCACCCCTCGCAGATACACACGGGTCAGAGAGAGGGCCAGGCCCACTGATCGTTACCACCCCTCCCACCCCTAGCAGATACACACTGTTCAGAGAGATGGCCAGGCCCACTGATCGTTACCACCCCTCCCACCCCTAGCAGATACACACTGGTCAGAGAGAGGGCCAGGCCCACTGATCGTTACCACCCCTCCCACCCCTAGCAGATACACACTGGTCAGAGAGAGGGCCAGGCCCACTGATCGTTACCACCCCTCCCACCCCTAGCAGATACACACGGGTCAGAGAGAGGGCCAGGCCCACTGATCGTTACCACCCCTCCCACCCCTAGCAGATACACACTGGTCAGAGAGAGGGCCAGGCCCACTGATCGTTACCACCCCTCCCACCCCTCGCAGATACACACGGGTCAGAGAAAGGGCCAGGCCCACTGATCGTTACCACCCCTCTCTCCCATCACAGACACATACAGGTCAGAGAGAGAGCCAGGCCCACTGATTGTTACCACCCCTCCCACCCCTCGCAGACACACACAGGTCAGAGAGAGAGCCAGGCCCACTGATCGTTACCACCCCTCCCACCCTTTGCAGATACACACGGGTCAGTGGGGTGGGTGTGGGAGGATTGATTGCTCAGTACCACCTCCACACACCTCCTTGACCTGCTCAGTACCACCATTCTGGGACCTCCCCCTCCCCCACATTCCCAGATGTAAGGGGGGGTGAGCAGTACTTTCTATTTTATATATAAGGTTTATTCAAATTATTACAATATCAGAGCGATATACAGTGGCATGCAGAAGTTTGGGCACCCGTGATCAAAATTTCTGCTACTGTGAATAGTTAAATGAGTAGAAGATGAACTGACCTTCAACAGTCAAAGTTAAAGATGAAACATTCTTTTCAACATTTTAAGCAAGATTAGTGTATTATTTTTGTTTTGTACAATTTTAGAGTAGAAAAAAAGGAAAGGAGAACCATGCAAAAGTTTGGGCACCCCCAGAGACTTGAGCTCTCAGGTATCTTTTACCAAGGTGTCAGACCTTAATTAGCTTGTTAGGACTATGGCTTGTTCACAGTCATTGTTAGAAAAGGCCAGGTAATGCAAGTTTCAAACCCTGACTCCTCAAACCTTGTCCCAACAATCAGCAGCCATGGGCTCCTCTAAGCAGCTGCCTAGCACTCTGAAAATTAAAATAAATGATGCCCACAAAGCAGGAGAAGGCTGTAAGAAGATAGTAAAGCATTTTCAGGTAGCCATTTCCTCAATTCGTAATGTAATTAAGAAATGGCAGTTAACAGGAATGATGGAGGTCAAGTTGAGGTCTGGAAGACCAAGTAAACTTTTCAAGAGAACTGCTCGTAGGATTGCTAGAAAGGCAAATCAAAACCCCCGTTTGACTGCAAAAGACCTTCAAGAAGATTTATCAGACACTGGAGTGGTGGTGCACTGTTCTACTGTGCAGTGACACTTGCACAAATATGACCTTCATGGAAGAGTCATCAGGTGAAGACCTTTTCTGCGTCCTCACCACAAAATTCAGCATCATAAATTTGCAAAGGAACATCTAAACAAGCCTGATGCATTTTGGAAATAAGTCCTGTGGACTGATGAAGTTAAAATAGAATTTTTTGGCCACAATGAGCAAAGGTATGTTTGGAGAAAAAATGTCCAGGTGTGATGCTCAGTCAGGTTCATGGGACCGGCCAGTGAGACAGGAAATGCATCAATTTTGAATGGGGATATTAATAATTAATTTACAAACAGTGAAAATTCAACCAAACATTCCTGTTCCCCAAGTTACAGACACCACATAGCTGAATATTCAACACACTTAGCTAAAAGAACGTACGGAGCATAACCCCAATGGTCATGTCTTAATCAAAGGAAGAAGAGAGCAAGACCCTTCCACGTGCTATTCTATATACCAGGATATTTGAAACTGGACACTACATCTTCTGAACTAACCAATCACAATGGAAGCTGCTTTTGACAATCAGAATAAGGCACCCCCCCCCCCCCCGCAGGACGACAGGGGAGCATGTTTTGTAAAGAGACCTTCACTGAGGACCTTGCTCGTCAGCAGCCCCTGGCAACGGGACTCAGAGCAGGGCAGATCGCTCTGGGTGCAGGAAAAGTATGGATAATCCTCCAAATTATAGACCAGCCAGTCTTACATCAGTGGTGGACAAATTATTGCAGAGGATTGATGGGGACTGAACTGACAAGCATTTGGTAGAACATACGTAGTTTTATTCGGGATAGACAGTATGCCTTTATGAAGGGCAGATCATACCTGACTGAATTATTCGAGGACAGAAACAAAGAAAACCTACAGCACAATACAGGCCCTTCAGCCCACAATGCTGTGCCGAACACGTACTTACTCAAAAATTACAGCCCTCTATTTTTCTAAGATCCATGTACTATCCAGGAGTCTCTTAAAAAAAACCCTATCATATTCGCCTCCACCACCATCACCGGCAGCCCATTCCACGCACTCACCACTCTGAGTAAAAAAACTTATCCCTGACATCTCCTCTGTACCTACTTCCAGGCACCTTAAAACTGTGCTCTCTCGAGTTACCCATTTCAGCCCTGGGAAAAAGCCATGATCAATGCCTCTCATCATCTTATACACCTCTATCAGGTCACCTCTCATCCTCCAACGCTCCAAGGAGAAAAGTCCGAGTTCACTCAACCTATTCTCATAAGACATGCTCCCCAATCCAGGCAACATCTTTGTAAATCTCCTCTGCACCCTTTCTATGGTTTCCACATCCTTCCTGTAGTGAGGTGACCAGAACTGAGCACAGTACTCCAAGTGGGATCTGACCAGGGTTCTATAAAGCTGTAACATTACCTCCTGGTTCTTAAACTCAATCCCACAGTCGATGAAGGCCAATGCACCGTATGTCTTCCTAACCACAGTCAACCTGCACAGAAACTTTGAGTGTCCTATGGGTTCAGACCCCAAGATCCCTCTGATCCCCCACACTGCCAAGAATCTTACCATTAATGCCATATTCTGCCATCACATTTGACCTACCAAAATGAACCACTTCACACTTAATCTGGGTTGAACTCCCATCAATGTCCCGCTGTAACCTCTGACAGCTCTCAAATTTATTGTCATTTATAAAAATCACAAGAGAAGGCTCTGCCTTCATCAATGTGTTCAGTCACATCCTGAAAAAATTTAATCATGCTCGTAAGGCACAACCTGCCTTTGACAAAGCCATGCTCACTATTCCTAATCATATTATGCCTCTCCAAATGTTCATAAATCCTGCCTCTCAGGATCTTCTCCATCAACTTACCAACCACTGGGGTAAGACTCACTGGTTTATAATTTCCTGCTCCCTTTCTTAAATAAGGGAACAACATCTGCAACCCTGCAATGCTCTGGAACCTCTCCCGTCCCCATTGATGATGCAAAGTTCATTGCCAGAGGCTCAGCAATCTCCTCCCTCGCCTCCCACAGTAGCCTGGGGTACATCTCATCTGGTCCCGGAGACTTATCCAACTTGATGCTTTCCAAAAGCTCCAGCACATCCTCTTCCTTAATGTCTATCTGCTCAAGCTTTTCAATCCGCCGTAAGTCATTCCTACAATTGCCAAGGTCCTTTTCCATAGTGAATACTGAAGTATTCATTAAGTACCTCTGCTATCTCCTCCGGTTTCATACACACTTTTCCACTGTCACACTTGATTGGTCCTATTTTCTCACTTCTCCTAATTTCATTCTTAAACTCCTTCCTGCTAGCCTTATAATTCTCTAGATCTCTATCATTACCTATTTTTTGAACCTTTCGTAAGCTTTTCTTCTTGACTAGATTTACAACAGCCTTTGTACACCACGGGTCCTGTAGCCTACCATCCTTTCCCTGTCTCATTGGAACGTACCTATGCAGAACTTCATGCAAATATCCCCTGAACATTTGCCACATTTCTGCCATACATTTCCCTGAGAACATCTGTTCCCAATTTATGCTTCTAAGTTCCTGCCTGATAGCCTCATATTTCCCCTTACTCCAATTAAAAGCTTTTCTAACGTCTGTTTCTATCCCTCTCCGATGCTACGGTAAAGGAGATAGAATTGTTCTCAGTAGCTCCAAAATGCTCTCCCACTGAGAGATCTGACACCTGACCAGGTTCACTTCCCAATACCAGATCAAGTACAGCCTCTCCTCTTGTAGGCTTATTTACATATTGTGTCAGGAAACCTTCCTGAACACACCTAACAAACTCCACCCCATCTAAACCCCTTGCTCTGGGGAGATGCCAATCAATATTTGGGAAATTTAAGATCTCCCACCACAACAACCCTGTTATTATTGCATCGTTCCAGAATCTGTCTCCCTATGTCCCTGTTACAATCGGGCAGTCATTAAAAAAACCCAGTAAAGTTATTGACCCCTTCTTGTTTCTAACTTCCACCCACAGAGACCCAGTAGACAATCTCTCCATGACTACCTCCTTTGTTGCGTCAAAGGACCTTGAAGAAGATAGAGAAGTGGATATGGCTTCTAGCGAAGCATTTGATAAGGTTTCACATGGTAGGCTCATTCAGGAGGTATGGTATTCAGAGAAACTTCTCTGTGTGGTTTCAGAATGGCCTTGCCCGTCGAAGGCAGAGGGTGATTGTAGGTGGAGTGTATTCTGTCTGGAGATCAGTGACCAGTGATGATCCTCCGGGATCAGTTCAGGGACCCCGCTGTTTGTGAGTTTTATAAATGACCTGGATGAGGAAGTGGAAGGGTGCAGATGACACGAAGGTCGGTGGCATCGTGGACAGTGTAGAAGGATGACATAGATTACAACGGGACATTGACAGGATGCAGAGCGGGGCTGAGGTGGCAGATGAGTTCAACTCAGAGAAGTGTGAAGTGATTCATTTTGGAAGGTCGAATTTGAAGGCAGAATTGAGGGTTAATGACAGGATTCTTAGCAGCGTAGAGGAACAGGGAGATCTTGGGGTCCACCATCGAGGACATCTTCAAAAGGTGATTCTGGACCCTCACCAGCCAGACATCCCCTCTTCTCATTCTCTCAGCCTAAAGAGACACACAGTTGACTCAAGAACAGCTTCTTCCCCTTTGCCATCAGACTTCTGAACAACTATTGTTTTGGTTACGATGGGGGGGAGGGGTTGTACCCAAGATGGAGCTGACTAATTTTATAACTTTCTGTAGCTTCTTTTGGTCCTGTGCAGTAGTTTTATCTATTTCTTATTGCAACTTACAGTAATTTTTAAGTCTTGCACTGAGCTGCTGCTGCAAAACAACTACCGGTAATTTCACGACAATAACAAACCTGAGTGTGAACACTGTACTCTGGGCCTCGGGCAGGGGCTGGTCCACGCTGCTCAACCACGGGAACGGGGAGCGGACGGGCGCGGGGAGCAGGCAGAGGAGAGATTGATCATGAAATAGATTTATATAAACTGGGACGACATAGCGAGCACCAGAGCAGGCCCTTTGGCTCACAGTGTTGTGCCAAACCAGCTAAAAATCAAATGAAATAAGCCCCTCCATCTAACCCCTCCTGCCTACACAATGTCAACATCCCCCCATCTTCCTCACATCAGAATCAGGTTTATCATCACCTGCATGTGTCATGAAATTTACTAACTTAGCAACAGCAGGGCAATGTAATACATGATAATACGGAAAGAAAAATTAATAAATCTATTACAGCAAGTAGAAATTAAAATAGTGCAAAAAGAGAAATATATATATATTTTTCAAATTAGGTAGTGTTCATGGGTTCAATGTCCTCTTGAGAATCGGATGGCTTCAGGCTCCTGTACTTCCTCCCTGACGGTAACGATGAGAAGAGGGCATGTCCTGGGCAGTGGGGTCCTTAATAATGGACGTCGCGTTACTAAGGGACCGCTCCTTGAAGATGTCTTGGACACTCTGGAGGTAGTTTCCAAGATGGAGCTGACTAATTTTACGACTTTCTGTAGCTTCTTTCGATCCTGTAAACCCCCCCCACCCCACACCAGTGACGCAGCCTGTCAGAATGCTCTCCGTGGTACACAGTACATCTACAGAACTTTTCAAGTGTTTTAGATGACAAACCAAACTGCAACCTCATATGAAATATAGCCGCCCTATGCCTTCTTTCTAGCTGCATCGATATGTTGGGACCAGGCTAGATTCTCAGAGATCTTGACAACCAGGAACTTGAAACTGCTCACCGTCTCCTTTTCTGATCTTTCTGAGGATTAGTTCATGTTCCCTTGTCTTACCCTTCAGCTCTTTCGTCTTAATGATATCGAGTGCCAGGTTGTTGCTGTGACACCACTCAACTAGCTGGTATAACTCACTCCTGTACACCCTCTCATTTCCATCTGAGATTCTACCAACAATGGTGTATCATCAGCAAATTTATAGCTATACCTAGCCACACAATCATGAGTATAGCGAGAGTAGAGCAGTGGGCTAAGCACACACTCCTGTGGTGCAGCAGTGTCGATCATCAGCGAGGAGGAGATGATCACCAATCCGCAGTTTGTGGTCTTCCGGTTAGGAAGCTGAGGATCCAACTGCAGAGGGAGCTACAGAGGCCCAGGTCCTGTAGCTTATCGATCAGGACTGTGGGAATGATGGTGTTAATAGCTGAGCTATAGTCAACAGACAGCATCCTGCCACAGGTGTTTGTATTGTCCAGGTGATCGAAGACCGTGAGAAGATTGAGTCTACCGTAGACCTATTGTGGCGATAAGCAAACGGCAGTGGGCCCAGACCCCTGCTGGGGCAGAAGTTCATTCTAGCCATGACCAACCTCTCAAAGCCTTAGATGCGAGTGCTATCAGGCGACAGTCATTAAAGCAGCTCACGCCACTCTTCTTGGATACAGTACAATTGTTGCCCCTTTTAAAGCGGATGGGAACTTTCAACCGTAGCAGTGAGTTTGGAAATGTCCTTGAACACTCCCACCAGCTGATTGGTACAAGTTTTCAGAGATTCTCCACCAGGGCCTGCTGCCTTCTGAAGGTTCACCGTCCTTAAAGACGGCTTCCAACACAGAAGCTAGTGTCACCAGAGGCTGCAGGAATCTTCACAGCTGTAGTGAATGTCCCTTTCAAAGCCAGTACAGAAGGCATTGAGCTCATCTGGTAGTGAAGCATCTCTGCCTGGAATTCATGCTGTCGGGTTTTGCTTTGTAAAGTCCTGCCAGAGTTGATGTGCATCTGAGGTCATCTCCAACCTCACTTGGAATTGTTTCTTTGCATTTGAAACAGCCCTCCGCAAGTCACACCTGGTTTTCTCGTTCAGACCTGGGTCACCAGACTTAAATGCCACAGATCTAGCCCTCACCTACTGTCTCGTCCACAGCTTTTGGTCAGGGAATGTTTCACAGGCAAACACTGATCATGTGCTTTTATAATGTCCCTTAAAAGCCCATTCCAGTCATCAACCACTCTGAGTAAAAAAACTTACCCTTCACATCCCCCTTTAAACCAACCCCCTCACACCCTCTAGTATTAGATATTTCTACCCTGGGGAAAAAAGGCATCAGTCCTCATTGGTGGGAAAACCGAGAATTGCTAGTCACTCATTCACAACCCACCGAGGCTGGTTGAAGGTCTTAGGCTTCTGATACATCACTTGCATTGGGATACTGGCCACTCATAAATCTGGTCACTGGAGCTCTGACCCAGCCGTTGTAATGAAAAACATCAAACCTCTGGGTGCTTCAGCCTCTCTAGAAGAGTTCCCGGAAGCTGTGCTGATAACCCTGGTCTCAGTTTCACCCCTAAACACCACGGTTCAGGCACAGACACCTGGCGGGGTTCACAGCGCAGAAAATCTGACCGTAACCATTGGGCAGAGTTATCTCCCGAACCTCCTCAGAATCGTTCACACTCAGACTACCTCTCTCAGATCAGACACATCGTTCTGAAGCCAATGGTCAGAGATACCCCCACAACCCCCTCAGACCACCTCTCGTCCCCCAGCACAGCAGTAAGGCAGAGAGTACAGATATCAGGGCCTGCCCAGCAGCAACACACCCACACCAGTCTCACAGTCAGTATCCCCGCAGAATCTTCACCGAGAAGACACAAAGTCATGTGGAGAAAAAAAGAGGAAGCTCTTTCTCAATCCCATTCAACGTTCGGCTCAGTGCAGAGGTCCCTGGTGCAGCTGCCAGTGGCCTGATACCCCGTTGTGGTGATGGGCCCACGCTGCCCAATTAGGCCCCACGTGACCGATCAGCAGACTAAGCCAGCGAGGGAGGAAACCGGAAACCCTCACGGTCACACAGAGAACAAACTCCTTACAGACAGTGACGGGAACTGAACCTGCTGACTCACAGACTAACAGTGGTCACACTGGGGTGGGTGGGGGGGGGGGGTGTGTGTGTGTGTGTGTGTGTGTGTGTGTGTGTGTGTGTGTGTGTGTGTGTGTGTGTGTGTGTGTCTGTGTGTGTGTGTGTGATCACCAGTCACTCTCTGTGTGGCCAAGGTACAGTGAAGGGGTGAGAACATCCAGGCAAACACCACACCTCCCTTCCCTCCACACAGGTAGGCTCGTCTTCCCCACCCTGGCTGCACAGTGAGTCCTGGGCGGGGAGGGAAAACAAGCTGGGGAAAGACACAGGCTTGTACTGGACGATACAGCAGCCCAAAGTGCTCAGCAGCTCACTCCATTACGGTCCACACAAGGACCAAACAACCACTGCTCGGCCACAGACAGGGGGTAAGGGCAAAAAGAAAAAACGTCTTCTTCACTCAAAAGGTGAGAGTGTGGAACGAGCTGGGGGTTGAAGTGGTGGCTGGAGGATCAATTGCAATGTTTAAGAGATGTTTGGATACATACATGGACAAGAGGGCTGTGAACTATGATGGGACTAGGCAGAGTAATAGTCGGGCATGGGCTAGATGGGCCAAAGGGCCTGTTTCTGTGTTGCCATTCTCTATGACTTCTGCAACAAGGCCGACCTCAATGCAGGTCACCCCGAGAAAACGCCCTTGTATGAGTCTAACACGGGCAGCCCGGGTCAGACTCACATCTGTGTAACCGCCGCTGGGTCAGCAGGACACCCATAGAGGCCCAGACCACAGGGCTGACAGCAGGACCAAAGGCCTTCACAGTGCAGTGCAGAGAGGCCCGTCTCACAGAGGACACAGCAAAGCAGCAAGCAGCTAACCTGGGGCTGTGGGAGGCTCGCAGAGATAGGGAGAGGTACATGGACCGTGGGAGGCTCGCAGAGAGAGGGAGAGGTACATGGACCGTGGGAGGCTCGCAGAGAGAGGGAGAGGTACATGGACCGTGGGAGGCTCGCAGAGAGAGGGAGAGGTACATGGACCGTGGGAGGCTCGCAGAGAGAGGGAGAGGTACATGGACCGTGGGAGGCTCGCAGAGAGAGGGAGAGGTACATGGACCGTGGGAGGCTCGCAGAGAGAGGGAGAGGTACATGGACCGTGGGAGGCTCGCAGAGAGAGGGAGAGGTACATGGACCGTGGGAGGCTCGCAGAGAGAGGGAGAGGTACATGGACCGTGGGAGGCTCGCAGAGAGAGGGAGAGGTACATGGACCGTGGGAGGCTCGCAGAGAGAGGGAGAGGTACATGGACCGTGGGAGGCTCGCAGAGAGAGGGAGAGGTACATGGACCGTGGGAGGCTCGCAGAGAGAGGGAGAGGTACATGGACCGTGGGAGGCTCGCAGAGAGAGGGAGAGGTACATGGACCGTGGGAGGCTCGCAGAGAGAGGGAGAGGTACATGGACCGTGGGAGGCTCGCAGAGAGAGGGAGAGGTACATGGACCGTGGGAGGCTCGCAGAGAGAGGGAGAGGTACATGGACCGTGGGAGGCTCGCAGAGAGAGGGAGAGGTACATGGACCGTGGGAGGCTCGCAGAGAGAGGGAGAGGTACATGGACCGTGGGAGGCTCGCAGAGAGAGGGAGAGGTACATGGACTGTGGGAGGCTCGCAGAGATAGGGAGAGGTACATGGACTGTGGGAGGCTCGCAGAGATAGGGAGAGGTACATGGGCCGTGGGAGGCTCGCAGAGAGAGGGAGAGGTACATGGACCGTGGGAGGCTCGCAGAGAGAGGGAGAGGTACATGGACCGTGGGAGGCTCGCAGAGAGAGGGAGAGGTACATGGACCGTGGGAGGCTCGCAGAGAGAGGGAGAGGTACATGGGCCGTGGGAGGCTCGCAGAGAGAGGGAGAGGTACATGGACCGTGGGAGGCTCGCAGAGAGAGGGAGAGGTACATGGGCCGTGGGAGGCTCGCAGAGAGAGGGAGAGGTACATGGACCGTGGGAGGCTCGCAGAGAGAGGGAGAGGTACATGGACCGTGGGAGGCTCGCAGAGAGAGGGAGAGGTACATGGACCGTGGGAGGCTCGCAGAGAGAGGGAGAGGTACATGGACCGTGGGAGGCTCGCAGAGAGAGGGAGAGGTACATGGACCGTGGGAGGCTCGCAGAGAGAGGGAGAGGTACATGGACCGTGGGAGGCTCGCAGAGAGAGGGAGAGGTACATGGACCGTGGGAGGCTCGCAGAGAGAGGGAGAGGTACATGGACCGTGGGAGGCTCGCAGAGAGAGGGAGAGGTACATGGGCCGTGGGAGGCTCGCAGAGAGAGGGAGAGGTACATGGACCGTGGGAGGCTCGCAGAGAGAGGGAGAGGTACATGGACCGTGGGAGGCTCGCAGAGAGAGGGAGAGGTACATGGACTGTGGGAGGCTCGCAGAGAGAGGGAGAGGTACATGGACCGTGGGAGGCTCGCAGAGAGAGGGAGAGGTACATGGACCGTGGGAGGCTCGCAGAGATAGGGAGAGGTACATGGGCTGTGGGAGGCTCGCAGAGAGAGGGAGAGGTACATGGACCGTGGGAGGCTCGCAGAGAGAGGGAGAGGTACATGGGCCGTGGGAGGCTCGCAGAGAGAGGGAGAGGTACATGGACCGTGGGAGGCTCGCAGAGATAGGGAGAGGTACATGGACAGTGGGAGGCTCGCAGAGAGAGGGAGAGGTACATGGACCGTGGGAGGCTCGCAGAGAGAGGGAGAGGTACATGGACCGTGGGAGGCTCGCAGAGAGAGGGAGAGGTACATGGACCGTGGGAGGCTCGCAGAGAGAGGGAGAGGTACATGGACCGTGGGAGGCTCGCAGAGAGAGGGAGAGGTACATGGACCGTGGGAGGCTCGCAGAGATAGGGAGAGGTACATGGACTGTGGGAGGCTCGCAGAGAGAGGGAGAGGTACATGGACTGTGGGAGGCTCGCAGAGAGAGGGAGAGGTACATGGACCGTGGGAGGCTCGCAGAGAGAGGGAGAGGTACATGGACCGTGGGAGGCTCGCAGAGAGAGGGAGAGGTACATGGACCGTGGGAGGCTCGCAGAGAGAGGGAGAGGTACATGGACCGTGGGAGGCTCGCAGAGAGAGGGAGAGGTACATGGACCGTGGGAGGCTCGCAGAGAGAGGGAGAGGTACATGGACCGTGGGAGGCTCGCAGAGAGAGGGAGAGGTACATGGACCGTGGGAGGCTCGCAGAGAGAGGGAGAGGTACATGGACCGTGGGAGGCTCGCAGAGAGAGGGAGAGGTACATGGACCGTGGGAGGCTCGCAGAGATAGGGAGAGGTACATGGACCGTGGGAGGCTCGCAGAGAGAGGGAGAGGTACATGGACCGTGGGAGGCTCGCAGAGAGAGGGAGAGGTACATGGACCGTGGGAGGCTCGCAGAGAGAGGGAGAGGTACATGGACAGTGGGAGGCTCGCAGAGAGAGGGAGAGGTACATGGACCGTGGGAGGCTCGCAGAGAGAGGGAGAGGTACATGGACCGTGGGAGGCTCGCAGAGAGAGGGAGAGGTACATGGACCGTGGGAGGCTCGCAGAGAGAGGGAGAGGTACATGGACCGTGGGAGGCTCGCAGAGAGAGGGAGAGGTACATGGACCGTGGGAGGCTCGCAGAGAGAGGGAGAGGTACATGGACCGTGGGAGGCTCGCAGAGAGAGGGAGAGGTACATGGACTGTGGGAGGCTCGCAGAGATGGGGAAGTAACAAGGGGGATTGCCACCTTCAGGAAGGGGAACACACACCAGTCCTCGAGGGGTTAGCGGCAGAAAAGGCGAGCAGTTGCAAGATTCAACGTCTTCATGTCAGGCCCAACATAACGATGCAACTATGAAGACACGACAAGCAGCAATATTACACGAGTCAGAGATTTGGCACGTCACCGAAGACTAGCAAGTTTCTACGGCTGTACCGCGGAGAGCATTCTGACTGGCTGCAGCATGGAGGGGCCTCTGAACAGGATCGGGAAAGGCTGCAGAAGCCTGTAGACTTATTCAGCCCCATCACAGACACAACCCTCCCCACCATCGAGGTGATCCTCAAAAGGCAGCATCCCCCTCATCTCTCTAACATGCCCACTGCCCATTGTACCATCCGGGAGGAGGTGCAGGAGCCTCAAGACACACACTCAACATTTCAGAAACAGCTTCTTCCGCTCCACCATCAGATATCTACCATGAACACTACCTCAATGTTTCTTCATAACTTTTAAAAAATATGTATAGTTCTCACTGATTTACAGCTTTAATTAACCATTGCAATGTCCTGCTGCTGCAAAACGACAAATGTCACAACATGTGCCTGATTCTACTTCAAGAAAGGAATTTACACTGAAACGCACGTTGGTGAGACAGTGGACGGATGAGGGTCTCTACACCAGAGACCATGGGACAGGCAACAGACAACTAGAAAAAAATAAACAAACCCCCGAACCCCTGGATTAGATCCCAACCTGTAATCCACTCCTGGGATCCCTTATTTTATATATAAACCTTCCCGAACCCCTGGATTAGATCCCAACCTGTAATCCACTCCTGGGATCCCTTATTTTATATATAAACCTTCCCGAATCCCTGGATTAGATCCCAGCCTGTCATCCACTCCTGGGATCCCTTACTTTATATATAAACCTTCCCGAACCCCTGGATTAGATCCCAACCTGTAATCCACTCCTGGGATCCCTTACTTTATATATAAACCTTCCCGAACCCCTGGATTAGATCCCAACCTGTAATCCACTCCTGGGATCCCTTATTTTATATATAAACCTTCCCAAATCCCTGGATTAGATCCCAGCCTGTCATCCACTCCTGGGATCCCTTATTTTATATATATAAACCTTCCTAAACCCCTGGATTAGATCCCAGCCTGTCATCCACTCCTGGGATCCCTTATTTTATATATAAACCTTCCCAAATCCCTGGATTAGATCCCAGCCTGTCATCCACTCCTGGGATCCCTTATTTTATATATAAACCTTCCTAAACCCCTGGATTAGATCCCAGCCTGTCATCCACTCCTGGGATCCCTTATTTTATATATAAACCTTCCTAAACCCCTGGATTAGATCCCAGCCTGTCATCCACTCCTGGGATCCCTTATTTTATATATAAACCTTCCCAAACCCCTGGATTAGATCCCAGCCTGAAACCCCCCCCCCCCCCCCCGGGGATCTGTTATTCTATATGTAAACCATCTAAGAAGGAAAACTCTTGATTTTAAATCTCTGCTACCTTGAGACCATACCCACCCATGGGAAGGCTTTGGGAGTAAACCCTGAGGAAGAAATCCAGAGCCAGGGTCCCTAAGGCAGCTTGATGTTATTTACAACTTCACTCTGGCAACCTCTGTGACAACACTGGTGCCAAGCTGTATTGGTGTTTGCCCTTCCCTTGTCAGTGATGTGGGGGGGGGGGGGGGGGGGGGAAACGACTCCCTGCATGGGCAACAGCCGGTTCTTCAAATCCCACCCAGGCTTCCACCCCGGAGAGGACACAGTCCACCAGAGGCACAAACCCACGATCCCCTGGGGTGGACAGCTGCCGACTCAAACCTTCCAAACCCCTGGATTAGATCCCAGCCTGTATTCCACTCCCGGGGTCTGTTATTCTACATATAAACTTCCCTGAACCCCTGGATCTGTCATTGCATTTATAAACTTTCCTGAACCCCTGGATCTGTCATTGCATATATAAACTTCCCTGAACCCCTGGATCTGTCATTGCATATATAAACTTTCCTGAACCCCTGGATCTGTCATTGCATATATAAACTTCCCTGAACCCCTGGATCTGTCATTGCATTTATAAACTTTCCTGAACCCCTGGATCTGTCATTGCATATATAAACTTCCCTGAACTCCTGGATCTGTCATTGCATATATAAACTTTCCTGAACCCCTGGATCTGTCATTGCATATATAAACTTCCCTGAACCCCTGGATCTGTCACTGCATATATAAACTTCCCTGAACCCCTGGATCTGTCATTGCATATATAAACTTCCCTGAACCCTGGATCTGTCATTGCATATATAAACTTCCCTGAACCCCTGGATCTGTCATTGCATATATAAACTTCCCTGAACCCTGGATCTGTCATTGCATATATAAACTTCCCTGAACCCCTGGATCTGTCATTGCATATATAAACTTCCCTGAACCCTGGATCTGTCATTGCATATATAAACTTCCCTGAACCCCTGGATCTGTCATTGCATATATAAACTTCCCTGAACCCCTGGATCTGTCACTGCATATATAAACTTCCCTGAACCCCTGGATCTGTCATTGCATATATAAACTTCCCTGAACCCCTGGATCTGTCATTGCATATATAAACTTCCCTGAACCCTGGATCTGTCATTGCATATATAAACTTCCCTGAACCCCTGGATCTGTCATTGCATATATAAACTTCCCTGAACCCCTGGATCTGTCATTGCATATATAAACTTCCCTGAACCCCTGGATCTGTCATTGCATATATAAACTTCCCTGAACCCCTGGATCTGTCATTGCATATATAAACTTCCCTGAACCCTGGATCTGTCATTGCATATATAAACTTCCCTGAACCCCTGGATCTGTCATTGCATATATAAACTTCCCTGAACCCCTGGATCTGTCATTGCATATATAAACTTCCCTGAACCCTGGATCTGTCATTGCATATATAAACTTCCCTGAACCCCTGGATCTGTCATTGCATATATAAACTTCCCTGAACCCCTGGATCTGTCATTGCATATATAAACTTTCCTGAACCCCTGGATCTGTCATTGCATATATAAACTTCCCTGAACCCCTGGATCTGTCATTGCATATATAAACTTCCCTGAACCCTGGATCTGTCATTGCATATATAAACTTCCCTGAACCCCTGGATCTGTCATTGCATATATAAACTTCCCTGAACCCTGGATCTGTCATTGCATTTATAAACTTTCCTGAACCCCTGGATCTGTCATTGCATATATAAACTTCCCTGAACCCTGGATCTGTCATTGCATATATAAACTTTCCTGAACCCCTGGATCTGTCATTGCATATATAAACTTCCCTGAACCCCTGGATCTGTCATTGCATCTTAACTTCCCTGAACCCCTGGATCTGTCATTGCATATATAAACTTCCCTGAACCCTGGATCTGTCATTGCATATATAAACTTCCCTGAACCCCTGGATCTGTCATTGCATATATAAACTTCCCTGAACCCTGGATCTGTCATTGCATTTATAAACTTTCCTGAACCCCTGGATCTGTCATTGCATATATAAACTTCCCTGAACCCTGGATCTGTCATTGCATTTATAAACTTCCCTGAACCCCTGGATCTGTCATTGCATATATAAACTTTCCTGAACCCCTGGATCTGTCATTGCATTTTAACTTCCCTGAACCCCTGGATCTGTCATTGCATATATAAACTTCCCTGAACCCCTGGATCTGTCATTGCATATATAAACTTTCCTGAACCCCTGGATCTGTCATTGCATATATAAACTTCCCTGAACCCCTGGATCTGTCATTGCATATATAAACTTTCCTGAACCCCTGGATCTGTCATTGCATATATAAACTTCCCTGAACCCCTGGATCTGTCATTGCATATATAAACTTCCCTGAACCCCTGGATCTGTCATTGCATATATAAACTTTCCTGAACCCCTGGATCTGTCATTGCATATATAAACTTCCCTGAACCCCTGGATCTGTCATTGCATATATAAACTTTCCTGAACTCCTGGATCTGTCACTGCATATATAAACTTTCCTGAACTCCTGGATCTGTCATTGCATATATAAACTTCCCTGAACCCCTGGATCTGTCATTGCATATATAAACTTTCCTGAACCCCTGGATCTGTCACTGCATATATAAACTTCCCTGAACCCCTGGATCTGTCATTGCATTTATAAACTTTCCTGAACTCCTGGATCTGTCATTGCATATATAAACTTTCCTGAACTCCTGGATCTGTCACTGCATATATAAACTTTCCTGAACTCCTGGATCTGTCATTGCATATATAAACTTCCCTGAACCCCTGGATCTGTCATTGCATATATAAACTTTCCTGAACCCCTGGATCTGTCACTGCATATATAAACTTTCCCGAACCCCTGGATCTGTCATTGCATTTATAAACTTCCCTGAACCCCTGGATCTGTCATTGCATATATAAACTTTCCTGAACCCCTGGATCTGTCATTGCATATATAAACTTCCCTGAAACCCTGGATCTGTCATTGCATCTTAACTTTCCTGAACCCCTGGATCTGTCATTGCATTTTAACTTTCCTGAACTCCTGGATCTGTCACTGCATATATAAACTTTCCTGAACTCCTGGATCTGTCATTGCATATATAAACTTCCCTGAACCCCTGGATCTGTCATTGCATCTTAACTTTCCTGAACCCCTGGATCTGTCATTGCATATATAAACTTTCCTGAACCCCTGGATCTGTCATTGCATTTTAACTTTCCTGAACTCCTGGATCTGTCACTGCATATATAAACTTTCCTGAACTCCTGGATCTGTCATTGCATATATAAACTTTCCTGAACCCCTGGATCTGTCATTGCATTTATAAACTTCCCTGAACCCCTGGATCTGTCATTGCATATATAAACTTTCCTGAAACCCTGGATCTGTCATTGCATATATAAACTTCCCTGAACCCCTGGATCTGTCATTGCATATATAAACTTCCCTGAACCCCTGGATCTGTCATTGCATATATAAACTTCCCTGAACCCCTGGATCTGTCATTGCATATATAAACTTCCCTGAACCCCTGGATCTGTCATTGCATATATAAACTTCCCTGAACCCCTGGATCTGTCATTGCATATATAAACTTCCCTGAACCCCTGGATCTGTCACTGCATATATAAACTTCCCTGAACCCCTGGATCTGTCATTGCATATATAAACTTTCCTGAAACCCTGGATCTGTCATTGCATATATAAACTTCCCTGAACCCCTGGATCTGTCACTGCATATATAAACTTCCCTGAACCCCTGGATCTGTCATTGCATATATAAACTTCCCTGAAACCCTGGATCTGTCATTGCATATATAAACTTCCCTGAACCCCTGGATCTGTCATTGCATATATAAACTTTCCTGAACCCCTGGATCTGTCACTGCATATATAAACTTCCCTGAAACCCTGGATCTGTCATTGCATATATAAACTTCCCTGAACCCCTGGATCTGTCATTGCATATATAAACTTCCCTGAACCCCTGGATCTGTCATTGCATATATAAACTTCCCTGAACCCCTGGATCTGTCATTGCATATATAAACTTTCCTGAACCCCTGGATCTGTCATTGCATATATAAACTTCCCTGAACCCCTGGATCTGTCATTGCATATATAAACTTTCCTGAACCCCTGGATCTGTCATTGCATATATAAACTTCCCTGAACCCCTGGATCTGTCACTGCATATATAAACTTCCCTGAACCCCTGGATCTGTCATTGCATATATAAACTTCCCTGAACCCCTGGATCTGTCACTGCATATATAAACTTCCCTGAACCCCTGGATCTGTCATTGCATATATAAACTTCCCTGAACCCCTGGATCTGTCATTGCATATATAAACTTCCCTGAACCCCTGGATCTGTCACTGCATATATAAACTTCCCTGAACCCCTGGATCTGTCATTGCATATATAAACTTCCCTGAACCCCTGGATCTGTCATTGCATTTATAAACTTCCCTGAACTTCTGGATCTGTCATTGCATATATAAACTTCCCTGAACCCCTGGATCTGTCATTGCATATATAAACTTCCCTGAACTTCTGGATCTGTCATTGCATATATAAACTTCCCTGAACCCATGGATCTGTCATTGCATATATAAACTTTCCTGAACCCCTGGATCTGTCATTGCATATATAAACTTCCCTGAACCCCTGGATCTGTCATTGCATCTTAACTTTCCTGAACCCCTGGATCTGTCATTGCATATATAAACTTTCCTGAACCCCTGGATCTGTCATTGCATATATAAACTTCCCTGAACCCCTGGATCTGTCATTGCATATATAAACTTTCCTGAACCTCTGGATTAGATCCCACATCTGGGATCTATTATTCTATATACAAATCCCTGGATTAGGTCCCAGCCTGTAATCCACTCCTGGTGATCTGCCATTCTATATACAAATCCCTCATCGCTGGATTAGATCCCAGCCTGTAATCCACTCCTGGTGATTTGTTACTCTATATAGGAACGCCCCCAACCCCTGGATCAGACATCAACCATGCCCCGGTGCCGGGGAATCGCAGGTTTGAATAAGCTCCCAGCCCGATAACCCTCCCGTTCCCGGCGACCCCGGGCCGAGCCTCACCTGCTCCACCTTGGCCGGGTCCTGCAGCTGCTCCCGACCCGCCGCCTCGTACTCGTCTTCGCTGTTGTAGCCAGCTCCTTGCTCTTCGGGCCCGGCCCCGCCGGGGCTGCCGACGGCCACTCCCCCCGCACCGCCGGCCCCGCCGCTGCCCCCTCCGGCCACCGCCGCCGCCGCCCCGGGGCCACAGGCCGCCGCTCCGCCGGCTGCCCCAGCCGCAGCCGCCCCGGGTACGCCCGGAGCGCCGGGCGGCGCCGCCCCAGGGTGAGGCGCAGGCAGGGGGAGGCCGCGGGGCTCGGGGTGGTGGTGGTGGTGCCGGTGATGGTGCAGTTGGTGCAGCAGGCTGGGCCGGTGCGTCTTCCGGCCGCCGCGGTGCGGGGAGGCGCGGTGCCGCCTCTTGGTGAGGCCGAGGCCGGGGCCCGGCCCCGGGCCGCCCGCCGCCACCGCACCGTCGGCGGCCTGCAACCAGTGCGAGGCGGCGGCGGGCGGAGGGGGCGAGGCCCGAGGCCTGGAGCTGGCCTGCCGCTCGTCGCGACCGCCGCCGCCCGCCCCCGCCGCCTGGTACGGCCAGCGCGGCGGCGAGCTGCGAGCCCGGTGGCCGTGCGGCCTCGGGTGCTCGGCGGCGTCGCGCTCCGCCTCGTCGGCCCGCTCCGCCTGCTGCTTGGGCAGGATGGTCATGGCGGCTTGGCCTCCGGCTCCGGCCCCTCACAACAAACAGCCGCCGCCGCCGCCTCCTCCCGCCCGCCTCACTTCCGCCCCGCGCCGGAACCGCCCAACGGCGCCGGCGGCGACACGCTCCCGGGGCTGCCCCGCAGTGCCGTCAACACGGTCCTCTTGCCCCGCAGATACGTCACGGCGTAGCTCCCTTGCACCGCGGTGACGACGTCCTGCCCCGCAATGACGTCAACGGCCGTCAACTTGCCCCACTGCGTTGTCGCTCAAATCCGCAGGCAGTGTTTTGTCCCGAACCCGGCCCACAGCCGACCTGGCCCGCAGTGACGTCAGATGGCAAAACACTTGCTCCGCAGTGACGTCGTCCTAACCCAGTCCAAAACCTGCCCCGCAGTGACGTACTGCACGGCCAACTTGCCCCACAGCGTCCTCACTCAAACCCGATGGCTACGTTCGTTCCTGACCATGGCCCGCAGTGACGTCAGCGCGCTGTTCACTTGTTCCGCAGTGTCGTCGTCCTGCCCCGTTCCCGAAATTGCAGCCGAGCTGCCCCGCAGTGCTATCACTCAGACAGCGCAGGCGCCCAGCACGGGTCCCGTCCTCCGCGTGACGTCAGAACGACGCTGCCCACTGCTGCCTCCAAATCAGTGTCTTTCTCCCGCTGTCCAAGCGCATGCACACGTCATGGGCCACACTGACCGCTGTCCAGCTCTGTCCCGAAGGACGTCGGTGGGGAAGGGGGAATATCACGGTCAGGTAATGGATCTGCCCCTCAGTGACTTGTGAACATTGCCCTTCCGCCCCGCACTTGCGTCAGCGCGTGAGCCATTCGCCCGAACGCGGACCAGTCGTCGTTCCAGAAGCGTCGGCGATCCGCCTGAGGGGAGCCGCAGGAGGGATAGGCCTCGCAGTCTTATTGCCGGTGCAGGCGCACGCTGTGAGCCGCGACTGCAGTGTGATTGCGGAGGTAGGGCGCCGGCCGTCTCCCACCCTCCCCTCTGCTCTCAGCTGATCGGGTGGCGGCCGTTCTCACAACAAACACGCGTCACTTCCGGTCCGCCTCTTGCCCCGCACTGACGCTGCGACGGGCGCCGCCTCTCCCGGTTGCCCCGCAATTGTGACATGGATGTTGTTTATAGTACTTGGATTTTCATAAGACCTTCGGCAATGTACCGCAAATGAGGCTGCTTAACACGCTGAGGGCCCGTGATATTACAGGCCCATGGATAGAGCAATGGCTGAAGGGAAACACGAGGAAATCTGCTGATGCTGGAAATTCAAGCATCACACACACAAAATGCTGGTGGAACACAGCAGGCCAGGCAGCATCTATAGGGAGAAGCTCTGTTGGGCCGAGACCCTTCGTCAGGTCAACAGAGCTTCTCCCTATAGGTGCTGCCTCGCCTGCTACGTTCCACCAGCATTTTGTGTGTGTTGTTTGGGAATAAAGGGAGCTTTTTTGCCAGTGACTAGGTGTTCCACAAAGGTTGGTGTTGTGACTGATTCTCTTTACGCTATATGTCAATGACTGTGATGTCAGAATAGATGGCCTTGTAGCCAGGTATGTGGATTATACGAAGATAGGTGAAAAGGCAGGTACTTTTTTTGGAAGCAAAGATGCTACAGATAGACTTTAGACAATCTGGGACACCAGGCAAAGAAATGGCAAATGGAATACAGTGTCAGGAAGTGTGTGGTCGTGCACTTTGGTGGAAGGTGCAGACTGTTTTCAAAAAGGGGAAAAATGTAGGTGATAGGTGGGGGAGGGAGGGGTGAAGTAAGAAGCTGGGAGGTGATAGGTGGGGGAGGGAGGGGTGAAGTAAGAAGCTGGGAGGTGATAGGTGGAAAAGGAAAAGTGCTAGAGAAAAAGGCATCAGATTGAAGAGAAGAGTGGATCATGGGAGAAATGGAAGGAGGTGGGGTTACCAGGGGGAGATGATAGGCAGGTGAGGAGAAGGGAAGTTGGAGAAATCAATGTTCATGCCATCAGGTTGGAGGCAACCCAGACAGAATAGGAGGTGTTGCTCCTTGAACCTGAGAGTGGCGTCGTCATGGCAGGAGAGTAGGCCACGGAGTGACGTACTGGAATGGGGATAACGGTTGAACACCAAAAGATCCTGCCTTTTACGGATGGAGCAGAGGTTCTCAACAAAACGGGCCCTCCCAGTCCACGCTGGGTCCTCTGATCCAAGGTTGCATCAGAGCACTAGACGACCCCCACAGATTCGCAGGTGAAATGTCGCCTCATCTGTTTAGACTCCTGAATGGAGGCGAGGGAGGAGGTGAGTGGGCAGGTGTAACACTTTGGCCACTTGTGCTGGGAGGGGTGAATGGACAAGAGAATCACAGAGGGAGTGTTTAGTTAGGGAAACCTCCCTTGGACAATGAAATGAGTCTCGCCCCAGGCTCGGGTTAAGGTTAGAGATTCTGCAGACAGTGGAAATTCAGAATAAGGCAGTACTGGAGAAACTCAGCAGGTCTCCATTCTACATTCTGTGAGAGAGCTCACTGAAGTGTGTTAATGTTAATGAGGCAGGCTTCCCCTCAGCGAGGGGATCTAGAACAGTGAGAGCAGGTTTGTCCATGTAAGGCTGAGAGATCTCTTCACATTTACCGTGTGATTGTTGAAATTCTCTGATGGAAGTAGAATATTCTGGGTAAACTCAGTGGAGGGGTGGTCAGGCAGTATGAAAAGACAGCAGTGATGGAAGGTGTGACACCCTCCATGGACCTGCTGAGTCCCTCCATAAGTATCCTTATCTATTCCATCCCTCTGGGCCGTGTCGTATGACGTGGGTAATCATGGACTCATCACCATGATTGTTCTTGGCAAATCTTCCTGCAGAAGTGGTTTTCCACCACCTTCTGGGCAGTGTCTTTACGAGCTGGGTGACCCCAGCCATTGTAAAACCATTAGACATAGGAGCAGAATTAGGCCACTCGGCCCATCGAATCTGCTCCGCCATTCAATCATGGCTGATTCTTCCCCTTCCTCAACCCCAGTTCCTGGCCTTCTCCCTGTGACCTTTGATGCCATGTCCAATCAATAACCTATCAAGCACTGCCTAAATACACCCAACGACCTGGCCGCCACAGGTTTTGAATGGCCGCCCCTCTATCCTGAGGCTGTGCCCTCTTGTCCTAGACTCTCCCACCATGGGAAACATTTACTCTGTCCAGGACTTTCAACATTCGAAAGGTTTCAATGAGAACCCCCCTCATCCTTCTGTATTCCAGCAAGTCCAGACTCAGAGCCATTGAACGTTCCTCATATGATAACCTTTTCATTCCTGGAATCACCTTGTGAACCTCCTCTGGACCCTCTCCAATGCCAGCACATCTTTTCTTAGATGAGGAGCCCAAAACTGTTCACGATACTCAGGGTGAGGCCTCACCAGTGCCTGATAAAGCCTCAGCATCACATCCCTGCTTGTCAATACTCCTCAGAGATCGTCTGCCTGGCGTCGGTGGTCACATCTCCAGGACTTGTGATCTGCACCGACTGCTCATACGACCATCCACCACCTGCTCCCATGGCTCCAAGTGACCCTTATCACCCTGATAAGCGGATGCTACACCTTGTCCAAGGTGACCTGCAGGGAGCATCTGGTAGGGATGTATCTCCACCCCGGCATCCTCTTTATCTTTAGTGATCCTAAAGGCTCAGGAGGTGCCGACACTGTTCCCTAACTCAAGTTCGGGTTTATCATCACTGGGGTGGAAATGTCCTTGGATACTCCCACCAGTTTGTTGGTACAAGTTTTCAGAGCCTTACCAAGCTATTCCAGCAGGGCCTGCTGCCTGCCCAAAGACAGCCTGATGTCGGCCTCCAATCTCGTCGGAGTGACAAATCCTGTTTCCCAGGAGGGTGGTGGATTTGTGGAATTAATTGCTACAGAAGGCTAGGTTGTTGGGTACTTTTAAAGCAGAGCTTGATAGGTTCTTGTTTAGTCAGGACGTCAAAGGTTATGGGGTTGAGAGGGATGATCAATCAGCCGTGGTGGATTGGTGGAGCCTAATTCTGCACCTACGTCTTAGGCAAAACACACAAAATGCTCGAGGTACTCAGCATCTATGGAAATGAATAAACAGTCGGCATTTCGGGCTGAGCACTGTCATGACGACTGAAGGAAGGGGGAAGACACCAGATTAAAACAAGGCGGGGGGAGGGGAAGGAGGACAAGCTAGAAGCCAGGTGGGTGGGAAAAGGTCAGGGCTGGAGAGGAAGGAATGTGATAGGAGAGGAGAGCGAACCATAGGAGAAAGGGAAGGAGGAGGGGCGCCGGGGGGTGGAGATAGGCAGGTGAGCGGAGTTAAGAGGCCAAAGTGGGGAAATGAAAAAGAGGGGAGGGGGAGGGAATTTTTTTAAAAGGAAGGAGAAGTTGATGTTCATGCAGTCAGTTTGGAGGCTACCCAGACGGAATATAAGGTGATGCTCCTCCACCCCTGGGGTGGCCTGTATCTTATGATATTCTGATTACATGTAAACAACCAAACGAAACAGTATCCCTCTGGATCACGATTTCTATATCACACACACAACGTAAAACAAAATATTACCACAAATCAGATAATAAAGTATAATTTGAAATGCACCGCAGGGCGGGTGTCAGAAACGAGCCACGCTCCTGAATAATGGCTTCAAGACAAATTCAAGGAAACAAAGTTTATTAACAGTTCTGCAGAGCTGGGCCCCCTCAGAGACGGGAACCCTGAACCTTACAGGGCAGCAGGTTTTATCCTTCTTCCTTACCACCCCCCTCCCTGACTCCATTCCATATTTGGAGTTGTTTTTTTACACGTTTCTGTAAAACAATAGTCCATATCTCAGGACTTCAATGATTCCACAAACAGTTAATTTTGTCAAGGCTTCTGCATTCATAATTAGATCACACTTGTTTACAGACTTTAACCCAGACATAATTATATCACATTTGTCCCTAAACATAATTAAATCACATTTGTCCTTTGACTTTAACCCGGACCTGTCAGAAACGCGCATCTTAATTTTGAATCTTACAGCGGGTAAACAGTGAACAGCTCGCTGTCCCAGTGACCAGACCTTGGCGGTGGCCGGGTATTCATTAGTCTCCCACCCCGAGGGGAGAAGCCGTTACCCAGTGTGGCAGTCCCAGTCCTGATGCTCCTGTACCCCCTTCCTGAGGAGTGGGTCAAAGAGATTGCGGTCGGGCTCCTCAAGAGAGTTTCTGGTCCTTGGAGTGCAACGGTCCCGGTAAACGTCGCGGGTCGCGGGGAGGGAGACCCCGGTGGTATTTACTGTAGAGTCTGGTGGTCTGATGTCTTGCAGCTTCCGGGAACCGCTCAATGATGCAGCTGGACAGGGCACTCTCGATGGTGCTCCTGTTAGAATGGGTCAGGGAGCCTTACAGGCCTCGGAGAGAGTGGACGCTGCTGTGACCAGGGAGGAGGCGTCGTGGGTCCAGGCTGGATGGTCCGTTCTGTGCACACCGAGGAGCTTCGTGCTCTTCACTCTCTCCACGGCAGAGCCATGGATGTCCAGTGGAGAGTGGACAACCTGTGCCTTCCTGAAGTCCACAGTCATCTCCTCCGTCTTGTCCATGTTGATCTCACACCGTCTGACAAGCCTCTCTGCCGCGGACTCACCATCGTTGCCGGTGAGGCCGGTCGCGGTAGTGTCACCGGCGAACGCTGATGCGGTTTGAGCTGGACTTCGTAGTGCGAGTCGGCAGCAGACTGAGCACACAGCCTCGGCGGACACACACCAATGTTCAGCTTCGAAGTTGAAAGTAAAATTTATGATCAGAGTACAAACGTGTCACCACGTACAACCCTGAGATTCGTTTTCTGCGGGCGGACTTAGCAAATCTATAGAACAGGAACTGTAAACTGCACAAACGCAGATGATAAATGAATAGCAATAAATAACGAGCACGAAATAACAAGATAAAAGGGTCATTAAACGTGTGCAGCTATCCCCTTCTGTTCAAGAGCCTGATGGCTGAGGGTGGTAACTGTTGTTGAACCTGGTGGTGCGAGTCCTGAGGCTCCTGTACCCTCTACCTGGTGGTGCGAGTCCTGAGGCTCCTGTACCCTCTACCTGGTGGTGCGAGTCCTGAGGCTCCTGTACCCTCTACCTGGTGGTGCGAGTCCTGAGGCTCCTGTACCCTCTACCTGGTGGTGCGAGTCCTGAGGCTCCTGTACCCTCTACCTGGTGGTGCGAGTCCTGAGGCTCCTGTACCCTCTACCTGGTGGTGCGAGTCCTGAGGCTCCTGTACCCTCTACCTGGTGGTGCGAGTCCTGAGGCTCCTGTACCCTCTACCTGGTGGTGCGAGTCCTGAGGCTCCTGTACCCTCTACCTGGTGGTGCGAGTCCTGAGGCTCCTGTACCCTCTACCTGGTGGTGCGAGTCCTGAGGCTCCTGTACCCTCTACCTGGGGGCAGCAGGAAGAACAGAGCCTGGCCTGGGTGGCAAGGATTTTTGATGATGGAGGCTGCTTTTCTACGGCAATGTTTCATATAGATGTGCTCAGTGGTTGACAGGGCTTTACCCGTGATGTACTGGGCCAAATCCACTACTTCTGCGGGATTTTCCACTCGAAGTGCCTCGGTGTTCAGCACACTTTCACCACGCGGAACTGTGCCAAGGTGTCGGAGGAGATGCCGAATCTCTGCAGACTCCTGAAGCCCTGTCGTACTTTCTTCCCAATTACATTTATATGATGGGTCCAGGGCATCCTGTCACCCAGGAATCTAAAGTTACTGACCCTCTCCATGTCAGATCCTCTGGTTTCCCTCTCCTGAAGTCTACAATCAGTTCCTTGGTCTAGTTGGCACTGAGTGAGAGGTTGTTGTTATTACACCACTCAGACAAGTTTTCAGTCTCCCTCCTCGATGCTGGTTCATCACCGTCTTTGATACAGCCCACACCAGCAGACTGGTCTATGGTGTTACTGAGCCTCACAGTCACAGGTGTAAAGCGGGTAGAGCAGGGGGCTGAGCACACATCCCTGCACTGCTCCTGTGCCGATGGAGATCGTGGAGATGCTTTTGCCGATCCGAACTGACTGGGGTCTACAAGTGAGGAAATCCAGGATCCAATTGCACAAGGCGGTATCGAGGCCCCGGTCTTGGAGTTTACTGATGAGTTTGGAGGGTGTTAAATGCGGAGCTGTGATTGATAAAGAGCATCCTGACGTGTGTATCTTTGCTGTGCAGACGTTCCAGGGACGATGAGCCGATGAGAACGGCATCTGCTGAGAACCTGTTGCTTTGGTATTGGAGCGGATCCAAGCCACCACTTAGACAGGAGTTGATATGCTTCGACACCAGCCTCTCAAAACACCTCATCACTATGGGTGTAAGTCCCACTGGGCCATAGTCTTTAGACACTCTTCTATGATAGAAGCCTGCTTGAAGCAGGTGGGTACCACACACTGCTGGAGCGAGAGATTGAAGATACCCCAGCCAGCTGGTCAGCACTGGACTTCAATAGGCGGCCAGGTACTCTGTCCGGACTGGATGCTTCCCTCGGATTCACTGTCCTGAAGGCAGGCTCATCATCGGGAGACGGCTCCTCCAGGTTCTGGTGATCAAAGCGGGCACAGAAAGCATTGAGCTCATCTGGAAGTGAAGCTCTGCTGCCCTCCATGTAACTTTGTGGGAGGTTATGGCATTCAAACCCTGCCACAGCCATCGAGCATCCCTCATCCGTCTAGTCTAGTCCGGAATTTTCAATTATTGACTGTAAGAGTTGGAATGTAATGGTAAGGTTGTATAAGACATTGGTGAGGCCGAATTTGGAGTATTGTGTGCAGTTTTGGTCACCGAATTACAGGGAGGATATTAATAAGGTTGAAAGAGTGCAGAGAAGGTTTACAAGGATGTTGCCGGGACTTGAGAAACTGAGTTACAGAGAAAGGTTGAATAGGTTAGGACTTTATTCCCTGCAGCGTAGGAGAATGAGGGGAGACTTGATAAAGGTATATAAAATTATGATGGGCATAGATAGAGTGAATGCAAGCAGGCTTTTTCCACTGAGGCTAGGGGAGAAAAAAACCAGAGGACATGGATTAATGGTGATGGGGGAAAAGTTTAAAGGGAACATTGGGGGGGGGGGGCTTCTTCACACAGAGAGTGGTGGGAGTTTGGAATGAGCTGCCAGATGAAGTGGTAAATGCGGGCTCTCTTTTAACATTTAAGGAAAACTTGGACAGGTATGTGGATGAGAGGTGTATGGAGGGATATGGTCCAGATGCAGGTCAGTGGGACTAGACAGAAAAATGGTTCGGCACAGCCAAGAAGGGCCAAAAGGCCTGTTTCTGTGCTGTAATGTTCTGTGGTTCTATGGAATCTCCACTTCGCCGGAGAGATGACTTTCCGGAGATCATACTGACACCTTGATGTCCAGACTTGAATGCCTCTGATCTGGATTCTGGATCTCAATGTTCATCCAGGGCTTCTGATTAGGGAAAACCTTGAACGATTTGGTGGGGACGCACTCATCCACAGCTGTTTTAATAAAATCTGTAACCACCCTGGTGCAGTTATTCTGGTCCTCAATGGGTTCTTGAACACGGCCCAGTCACTGACTGAGGCGATCCTGTAACCGTTCCGTGTCTCCCCCAACCATCTCTTGGCTGTCTTGCCCTCTGGAGCTGAAACGTGAGATGTTGCTGCCAACTCAGACTGACTGGGGACCCATTACCCAACACCAGGTCTAGCGTGGCCTCTCCTCTTGTTGAACTACCTACAGGCTGATTTGAGAAACCCTCCTGGATTGGGTGGATCTAAGAAACTCTGCTCCACTCAGAAGGCTCCGGTCGAAGTCACCCACGACAACAACCCCTGTTGTTTTTACACCTTTCTCTAATCTGCCTGCACATCTGCTCCTCGATGTCCCAGTAGACGAGCCTCCATTTCTTCCCCCCGCCCCCCGAGGACAGCTGCGATGCAGCATGTAGGAAAGAGGCTGAAAATCTGGCTGCCAGATCAAAAACAAGACCAAGGAGCTGATTACTGACTTCAGGAGGAGGACACCGGAGGTCCTCATGAGCCAGTCCTCAAATCCGGGGATCGGAGGTGCACAGGGTCAGCAACTTTATATTCCCTGGTGTTATCATTTCAGTCCCGGGCCCAGCACGTGAGTGCCATTATGAAGACAGTACAGCAGTGCCTCTGCTTTCCTGAGAAGTTTAAGAGGATTTGGCATGACATCTAAAACGTTAACAAACTTCTATAGCTTTGTGGTGGAGAGTGTATTGTCTGGCTGTGTAAATGCCCTTGAACAGAAATCCTACAAAAAGTAGTGGATACAGCTCACTCCATCACGGGTAAAGCACATCTACGTGGAGCGTTGTCGCAGGAAAGCAGCATCCATCGTCAGAGACCCCCACCACCCAGGCCGTCCTCTCACTGCTGCCATCAGGAAGGAGGTACAGGAGCCTCAGGACTCACAACACCAGGATCAGAAACAGTTATTACCCCTCAACCATCAGGCTCTTGAACCAGAGGGGGTAACTTCACTCTCAACTTTTCTCACTGAACTAGACTCACTTTCAAGGACTCACTTCATGTTCTTGAAATGTATTACTTATTTACTTTTCCTTTCTTTTTGTATTTGCACTGTTTTTTTTGCCCATTGGTTGTTTGTCCATCCTGTTGTGTGTGGCCTTTCATTGATTCTGTTGTGTTTTTCATTGTGTTTACTGTGAATGTCGACAAGGAAATGAATCTCAGAGTTGTATATGGTGGCATAAACGTACTTTGATGTAAATTTCCTTTTTTGAATTGTCTGGGTCTGGACGTTGCGGGTCTCTTGTGTTTACAGCCATTCACCAGATGGGGGCGGTGTCTCTCCATCTGGGTCCACAAGGAGAGTCAAGCACTCCCTACCCCATCCCACCCCTCACACACAGGCCCATCAACCAGCTCCAGGCTTTATATCACTGACCCTCCCTGTCACTGTGACCCCCTCCCACCCCTACACTCCTCCCAGTCTCTGTGACCCCCTCCCACCCCTACACCCCTCCCTGTCACTGTGACCCTCTCCCTCCCCTACACTCCTCCCTGTCTCTGTGACCCCTCCCCACCCCTACACTCCTCCCAGTCTCTGTGACCCCCTCCCACCCCTACACCCCTCCCTGTCACTGTGACCCTCTCCCTCCCCTACAACCCTCCCAGTCACTGTGACCCTCTCCCTCCCCTACACTCCTCCCAGTCTCTGTGACCCCCTCCCACCCCTACACCCCTCCCTGTCACTGTGACCCTCTCCCTCCCCTACAACCCTCCCAGTCTCTGTGACCCCCCTCCCTCCCCTACACTCCTCCCAGTCTCTGTGACCCCCTCCCTCCCCTACACTCCTCCCAGTCACTGTGACCCTCTCCCTCCCCTACACCCCTCCCAGTCTCTGTGACCCCCTCCCACCCCTACACCCCTCCCTGTCACTGACCCTCTCCCTCCCCTACACTCCTCCCAGTCTCTGTGACCCTCTCCCTCCCCTACACCCCTCCCTGTCTCTGTGATCCCCTCCCTCCCCAGTCTCTGTGACCCCCTCCCTCCCCTACACCCCCTCCCTGTCTCTGTGACCCCCCTCCCTCCCCTACACCCCTCCCTGTCTCTGTGACCCCCCTCCCTCCCCTACACTCCTCCCTGTCTCTGTGACCCCCTCCCTCCCCTACACCCCTCCCTGTCACTGTGACCCTCTCCCTCCCCTACACCCCTCCCTGTCTCTGTGACCCCCCCTCCCTCCCCTACACCCCTCCCTGTCTCTGTGACCCCCCTCCCTCCCCTACACTCCTCCCTGTCTCTGTGACCCCCCTCCCTCCCCTACACTCCTCCCTGTCACTGTGACCCCCTCCCTCCCCTACACCCCTCCCTGTCTCTGTGACCCCCCCTCCCTCCCCTACACCCCTCCCTGTCTCTGTGACCCCCCTCCCTCCCCTACACTCCTCCCTGTCTCTGTGACCCCCCTCCCTCCCCTACACTCCTCCCTGTCACTGACCCCCTCCCTCCCCTACACCCCTCCCTGTCTCTGTGACCCCCCTCCCTCCCCTACACTCCTCCCTGTCACTGTGACCCCCTCCCACCCCTACACCCCTCCCTGTCACTGTGACCCCCTCCCTCCCCTACACTCCTCCCTGTCTCTGTGACCCCCCTCCCTCCCCTACACCCCTCCCTGTCTCTGTGACCCCCCCACCTCCCCTACAACCCTCCCT